>NW_026554156.1:27500-35000 GCF_027596085.1 Anoplopoma fimbria | reverse complement strand
ATAAGAGCTTTATTCCTTTTTTACATTTTATGTTTATATTCATTATTTCTTGAGTTAAAGTTTTGTATTCACAAAAATAAACAAGTATTTATAATAATTAAAAGAATTCTAAAATGTCCCCGTATGTAATAATAAGCACAATAATTATGGAGTAAAAAATGTATTAAAGCTTATATCCAAAAAGAGACCTTTTAATTAACATTACGTCATTGTTATACAGTGGTATTAATAACAATAATAATAATTAAAATTGTGTTCAACATAAGTTATATACAGCGGGTAAAATAAGTATTGAACACGTCATCATTGTTCTCAGTAAATATATTTCTAAAGGTGCTATTGACATGAAATTTTCACCAGATGTCGGTAACAACCCAAGTAATCCATACATACAAAGAAAACCAAACAAATAAGTTCAGAGATTAAGTTATGTGTAATAAAATGGAATGACAGGGAAAAAGTATTGAACACATGAAGAAAGGGAGGTGCAAAAAGTCATGGAAAGCCAAGACAGCAGCTGAAATCTATCAGTAATTAGAAAGCAGTCCTGCCCCTTGTCAGTGCAAATGAATATCAGCTGGTTCAGTCCCAACTGATGGCCTATAAAAAGGTGTCTCATTACCAAGGTGTCACACAAGAAACATCTCATGATGGGTAAAAGCAAAGAGCTCTCTCAAGACCTTCACAACCTTATTGTTGCAGAACATACTGATGGCATTGGTTCCAGAAGGATTTCTAAACTTCTGAATGTTCCAGTGAGCACTGTTGGGGCCATAATCCGGAAGTGGAAAGAACATCATTTCACCATAAACCGGCCACGACCAGGTGCTCCTCACAAGATTTCTGACAGAGGAGTGAAAAGAATTATCAGAAGAGTTGTCCAAGAGCCAAGGAGCACTAGTGGAGAGCTTCAGAAAGACCTGGAATCAGCAGGTACAATTGTTTCAAAGAAAACAATAAGTAATGCATCAACCGCCGTGGCCTGTATGCACGCTCACCACGCAAGACTCCACTGCTGAAGAAAAAGCATGTTGAAGCTCGTTTAAAGTTTGCTGCACAACATTTAGACAAGCCTGTGAAATACTGGGAGAATATAGTCTGGTCAGATGAGACCAACATGGAACTCTTTGGAGGCCATAATACACACCATGTTTGGAGGTCAAATGTCACTGCACATCACCCCAAAAACACCAGACCAACAGAGAAAGTTTGAACTTTTTGTATTCAAAAATATTTTCCACAGAAGTGTAGTCATGGTAGATATCGTTTCAAATAATGATAATAAAAAAGTAAAAATATACAAATTATTATAACGTTTTTTTTACCTTTAATATATTTTCAAATGTTTTTCTTGTATTCACAGAATAAACAAAATATGGATAATTAAAAGCATAATTAAATATTTCCGATGTAAATATAAGCACTTAAAAAAGAAAGATTAAAAAATTTGGTAAATTAGAAATTCAAAATAATAAATATATATTTTCATTAAAGTAAAATATTGTCTATTTGTATTCAAAGATATTTTAGTGTAGAAATAATAATATAGTTTTAAATAATGCTAATACTAAAAGTCAAATATACAAAGTCTTGTAAAGTTTTTTTTACAATTTGTATTCATCTCATAAGGTAATAATAAATACATACATGTAACTCAGCTATAATGTAATAAAACAGTTTAATATATCAACATAAATAATAAATATATAATCAGTCCCCTCATGTCAGCACAAACCTCACAAAAACACTTCCGGTGTGGTCCTTCAGAATAAAGGTCGCTCATTATGTGATGAGTGACAGAATTTTTCGAGTTGTTCCATAAAGTCTTTCATGTCGGAGAGACCAAAACTATAAAAAGCTGCCAATAAAGTCATTAAACTGAAGTTCTCCGCTGACAGTAGATGAACATGACGTGTAGTCTGTGATCCAGTAGTCCTCCTGGAACAGTTCCCAGTTTGTGACCTGAAAACACTCCTGGAGGGTCTCCTCAGCGTCCTCCGACCAAACCTTCACAGTCCTTGTGCTGGCCGCCTGTTGCATAGCCAGGGGCTTGTAGGTGGCCACAAGTTTTATTAGGTTATGGTCAGATTCACCAAGGGGGGGAGGGCAGAGGAGCTGTAGGACCTCCTTTACATTCACGTGAAGGAGGTCCTTTACATTCACGTGAAGGACCTCCTTTACATTCACGTGAAGGACCTCCTTTACATTCACGTGAAGGAGGTCCTTTACATTCACGTGAAGGAGGTCCTTTACATTCACGTGAAGGAGGTCCTTTACATTCACGTCCTTTACATTCACGTGAAGGACCTCCTTTACATTCACGTGAAGGACCTCCTTTACATTCATGTGAAGGACCTCCTTTACATTCACGTGAAGGAGGTCCTTTACATTCAAGTGAAGGAGGTCCTTTACATTCACGTGAAGGACCTCCTTTACATTCACGTGAAGGAGGTCCTTTACATTCATGTGAAGGAGGTCCAGGACCTTGTTCTCTCTGGTTGCACACTGACATACTGTTAGAAGTTGGTCAGGACAGGAGAGAGGGAGACGTGGTTAAATGAGTGAGTTGGGGAGAAAAGGTTTCACTCTCCTGATCCTCTGCATCCTCTCACCATCACTCGACGGGTTGTCTCCATATCTCCTCGGGTGTGCGGGTGGAGGGAACGCGGCTCCGCTCTGGTAGCACAGAAGCTCGTCGGTGTGGAGGTCAACATGATATAATGTTACAATTGTATGCAGAGAAAGCAAAAAACGCTACAACTAAGACGCTGAAGCAGGAACAACAATGAATAAAAATAGTAGGAAAAAAATGTAAAAGGAGCAAAGTTGGTAGAGAACTGCTGCAACAGGCTGCCGACCTCTTATCTATCTATACATCTATCTATCTATCTATCTATCTATCTATCTATCTATCTATCTATCTATCTATCTATCTATCTATCTATCTATCTATCTATACATATATCTATCTATCTATCTATCTATCTATCTATCTATCTATCTATCTATCTATCTATCTATCTATCTATCTATCTATCTATCTATCTATCTATCTATATCTATCTATCTATACATATATCTATCTATCTATCTATCTATCTATCTATCTATCTATCTATCTATCTATCTATCTATCTATCTATCTATCTATCTATCTATCTATCTGAGATATCTATATATATATATGTAAGGGATAATGCCCGACGAGGTGTCCATTATCAGGAATTAATGGACGCCTCCGCGAAGTCCATTAATTCCTGATAATGGACACCTCGAAGGGCATTATCCCGCTTATACCACGGTCACTTACCAACGGTGACCAAATTAAGAGCATTAATTTATATTTTCATGCGTTTTACAATTCAAATATAAAGTTTTCCACAAAGCATAACTTTGTTTCCCTGGTTACGCCTGAGAGTCTGACTAATACCCGGAACCACCATTACACGCCCGTTGGGTTCTCATGCAACGGAAACGTTGTTCACTCCTCCAGTAATTAGGACGAACCATAGCTACGACTTTAGAACGGGAGGTAGCGGGAGGTATTATAGTCCGCTCAGCTTTCATGGTCGAGGCTTGCAACCATAAGCCAGCGCGCATTAATTGAGAACGGTAAACAGACAATTTGACGGAACTACTTGTCCAGGTGTCCGTATATCAGGAGTTAATGCACACCCTGCAGCCAATCAGAATCGAGTATTCCCGCAGACCGTGGTATAAATATAGATATATCTATATATATATAGATATACAGTGGGTACGGAAAGTATTCAGACCCCTTTACATTTTTCAGTCTTTGTTTCATTGCAGCCATTTGCTAAAATCGAAAAAAGTTCATTTTTTTTCGCATTAATGTACACTCAGCAACCCATCTTGACAGAAAAAAACAGAAATGTAGAAATTTTTGCAAATTTATTAAAAAAGAAAAACTGAAATATCACATGGTCATAAGTATTCAGACCCTTTGCTGTGACACTCATATTTAACTCACATGCTGTCCATTTCTTCTGATCCTCCTTGAGATGGTTCTACTCCTTCATTGGAGTCCAGCTGTGTTTAATTAAACTGATTGGACTTGATTAGGAAAGGCACACACCTGTCTATATAAGACCTTACAGCTCACAGTGCATGTCAGAACAAATGAGAATCATGAGGTCGAAGGAACTGCCCAAGGAGCTCAGAGACAGAATTGTGGCAAGGCACAGATCTGGCCAAGGTTACAAAATAATTTCTGCAGCACTCAAGGTTCCTAAGAGCACAGTGGCCTCCATAATCCTTAAATGGAAGAAGTATGGGATGACCAGAACTCTTCCTAGACCTGGCCGTCCAGCCAAACTGAGCAATCG
Source organism: Anoplopoma fimbria (assembly GCF_027596085.1). Taxonomy (NCBI): domain Eukaryota; kingdom Metazoa; phylum Chordata; class Actinopteri; order Perciformes; family Anoplopomatidae; genus Anoplopoma; species Anoplopoma fimbria. The sequence continues at coordinate 30,654 of NW_026554156.1, read as the reverse complement.
TGGGAGAAGAGCCTTGGTGAGAGAGGTAAAGAAGAACCCAAAGATCACTGTGGCTGAGCTCCAGAGATGCAGTAGGGAGATGGGAGAAAGTTCCACAAAGTCAACCATCACTGCAGCCCTCCACCAGTCGGGGCTTTATGGCAGAGTGGCCCGACGGAAGCCTCTCCTCAGTGCAAGACATATGAAAGCCCGCATAGAGTTTGCCAAAAAACACATGGAGGACTCCCAAACTATGAGAAATAAGATTCTCTGGTCTGATGAGACCAAGATTGAACTTTTTGGCGTTAATTCTAAGCGGTATGTGTGGAGAAAACCAGGCACTGCTCATCACCTGCCCAATACAATCCCAACAGTGAAACATGGTGGTGGCAGCATCATGCTATGGGGGTGTTTTTCAGCTGCAGGGACAGGACGACTGGTTGCAATTGAAGGAAAGATGAATGCGGCCAAGTACAGAGATATCCTGGAAGAAAACCTCCTCCAGAGTGCTCAGGACCTCAGACTGGGCCGAAGGCACACAGCTAAAATAACAAAGGAGTGGCTTCGGAACAAGTCTGTGACCATTCTTGACTGGCCCAGCCAGAGCCCTGACCTAAACCCAATTGAGCATCTCTGGAGAGACCTGAAAATGGCTGTCCACCAACGTTCACCATCCAACCTGACAGAACTGGAGAGGATCTGCAAGGAAGAATGGCAGAGGATCCCCAAATCCAGGTGTGAGAAACTTGTTGCATCATTCCCAAGAAGACTCATGGCTGTACTAGCTCAAAAGGGTGCTTCTACTCAATACTGAGCAAAGGGTCTGAATACTTATGACCATGTGATATTTCAGTTTTTCTTTTTTAATAAATTTGCAAAAATTTCTACATTTCTGTTTTTTTCTGTCAAGATGGGTTGCTGTGTGTACATTAATGCGAAAAAAAATGAACTTTTTCGATTTTAGCAAATGGCTGCAATGAAACAAAGGGTGAAAAATTTAAAGATGTCTGAATACTTTCCGTACCCACTGTATATATATATATATATATATAGATCTATATATATATATATATGAGTAAAGAACGAGGGGGCGGGACTTGAAGGTCCTGAAGGTCCTGTGAGACCTCAGCACCATGTACGGATGGTTAAACACAGAGGTCACATTTAATGAATGAAGATGAGCAGTAATAAGGTTTAATGTAACATCCTGTTCATGAGAATCAGCAGCTGTGTTCAGTTGAATCACACACAGGAATAAAACACAAGGTTGGCGGTTCGATCCCCGCCGACGGCAAAGAAGAGCTTCAGGGTAAAAGTGTTCAAATGTGACGAAACAGAGGTGATGGTCAGCAAATACAATATTTATTAAAGACTAACAACAGTAAGTTAGTAGGTAGACTATGGTTGTTATGAATGTTCATGTTTACAACACCAGATGTTATGTGATGGTTCACAGCTGGATTGTGTTGCACATCTGTCCTCGTCTCCTCAGCTGTGAGGACCACATGTGGACATCAGAGAAGCAGCTGGACAGCCGGAGCTTCATGGTCCACAGCAGCATAGATCCTCATGTATTATTATTGTCAGTACACCACTCCACCAGGTGTTGTACCTCCTCTCTGTAGAGCAGAGTCCTACTACAGTGATGTCATCAGTGTTATATAGGAGCTCCATCTGAGAGCATTGCAGTTCTAATAAGATCATTTCTTGTGTTGGTGGTTTCATTCTGCTCATTCAAACTCTCTCTGTTGAGAAAGTTACTACTGCTGACATGTTTCTATATTTTTCATTATTAGCTAATGTGACCACTCCGACTTTGACCTTTGAACCCTCAGTGCAGCTGTGGAGCTGGTGGAGCTGGTGGAGCTGGCTGCAAATGGCCTCCACCAGGCAACTGGCACTGGGCCAAGTTGCAGGGCCCGAGGTTGATCCAGAAGACAGCTGAAAGGGTCGTGGAGATCAGCGTGGGTTAATATGCAGCAGATATGTACTGGAGGAAACCTTCATCTCCTTTCCAGGACAGGAGGAGTCCTTCCCCTTCGCTGCCTTGAACCGGCCCTCAGGTTGCCTCTCCCGGTATCTGGGGGGGGACAACTCGCTGCTTGTCTGTCTACCCGACTGTCAGGAAGCCCCTGAAGGGTTCTTCCTTCCACCAGGGCCCGGGCCAGCTTCAGGACATGCTGGTACCCGGGCTGGTTCCTAGGATCCTGCATGTTCTCCTGAGGAGAAACGAGAGAGGAAGAGGAGGAGAAACAAGAGAGGAAGAGGAGGAGAAACAAGAGAGGAAGAGGAGGAGAAACAAGAGAGGAAGAGGAGGAGAAACAAGAGAGGAAGAGGAGGAGAAACAGAGTCAGTGAGCACAGAGCGCTGCACGGTGAAATATTCTATCTGTATTGTTATTAATATTATAATCATTATAATTATCAGTAGTGTTCTGTAGTCAGTGAACTCACCTCAGAGTCTGAGGAGGGCTGCTGGGGTTCAGGGTCCTGACCCTCAGGGGCCTCAGGAGAGGCCTCTTGGTCGGGGGGACCGGTCCAGATGGCTCAGACTGGATCACCTGACCGGGCTGCTGCTGTGCTGGTGGAGGAGGTATCGGGCTGAGTCCTCCACATCTTCCACGATACCCTCCTCCTCCTCCTCCTCCTGCTCCTCCTCCTCCTCCTGCTCCTCCTCCTCCTCCTCCTGCTCCTCCTCCTGCTCCTCATCGAGCTCTGCCCGTCTGCTGGTTCAGGTTCTCTGCTCCGATGAGCTCTCCTGTCAGACACCACAGAGAGCAAGGGGTTAATGCTCCGTCTCCTCTCAGTCCTCGTGGAATAAAGTGCTTTCACATCTCATACCTGTGAAGTCCTCAACCACCTGAAGACCAAGCACTCTTTGTCTCTTCTGGTTGAGGACGTGTTCCAGGTGTCCACTGTAGGAGTGCAGAGGCCCCAGCTGTCCCTCAGCTGCAGACGGTGGTGGTGCAGCTGCTGCTGCTCCGTCCTCGCTCCACCTCACCAGTCCGTCGACCAGGAACGCCTGAGGAACTAGCTCACGTCCCTGATGAAGCAGGTTGTGGATCAAGCATGAATTTGCCTTTCATTGAAATGTGAATAAAGAATATATTCATGACAAGCTGTGAGACGTGCAAGTACCTGGGATGAACCGCTGGAGGTGGAAGGACCGGCAGGCT
>NW_026554156.1:17500-22500 GCF_027596085.1 Anoplopoma fimbria | reverse complement strand
TTGACAGACTGTACATATTTATATTTATTGACAGACTGTATATATTTATATTTATTCATATTTATTGACAGACTGTACATATTTATATTTATTGACAGACTGTACATATTTATATTTATATTTATATTTATATTTATTGACAGACTGTATATATTTATATTTATTGACAGATGGATCCTCTCCCAGAAGCAGATGTCTGCCTTTTCATTTAGTTTCTCTAATCATGTTTGTTTTTCCTCCAGAGAAATCAGTCATCTGGTTTGTTTATTCCAAGAATGTTCTTGATGTGTGTGGTTCAGATGTTGGAGGCTGGCAGAGAGCACAGCTCTGAGGACATGTGTTCTCTGCTGTACATGTTGGAGGACATGTGTTCTCTGCTGTAGATGTTGGAGGACATGTGTTCTCTGCTGTAGATGTTGGAGGACATGTGTTCTCTGCTGTAGATGTTGGAGGACATGTGTTCTCTGCTGTACATGTTGGAGGACATGTGTTCTCTGCTGTACATGTTGGAGGACATGTGTTCTCTGCTGTACATGTTGGAGGACATGTGTTCTCTGCTGTACATGTTGGAGGACATGTGTTCTCTGCTGTAGATGTTGGAGGACATGTGTTCTCTGCTGTAGATGTTGGAGGACATGTGTTCTCTGCTGTACATGTTGGAGGACATGTGTTCTCTGCTGTAGATGTTGGAGGACATGTGTTCTCTGCTGTAGATGTTGGAGGACATGTGTTCTCTGCTGTACATGTTGGAGGACATGTGTTCTCTGCTGTACATGTTGGAGGACATGTGTTCTCTGCTGTACATGTTGGAGGACATGTGTTCTCTGCTGTAGATGTTGGAGGACATGTGTTCTCTGCTGTAGATGTTGGAGGACATGTGTTCTCTGCTGTACATGTTGGAGGACATGTGTTCTCTGCTGTAGATTGTCACACTACAGCACTGGAACCTGAGACTGGAACAACACAGAAGACCAGCACGGAGCAGTGGAGAGGCTGTGGATCCTTCTTCTGTGGGGGAGATATCTTATGGTTATCTTATATTTAATCACTATTACCCTCTAGATGCTCTAGATGCTCTAGATCTCCACTGTTTTGTCACATTGTAACAACCTTCCTCTTCTTCGCCGTCAGTGGGGATCGAACCGGCGACCTTGTGCTCTAGATGCCCCCCCTCCTCCTCCTCCTCCTCCTCCTCCCACAGAGAAGAATGAACGGTAGCCTCGGGAGCTCATTCTTCTCTGTGCCAATGTGCCAATTGTGCCAATTTCTGTCTCAATGTCTGAGCCAATCAGGCTATCACTGCTTCTGCCGTCCAATCAGATGCCCGGATTGTCTCAATTTCTAAATCTGGAGCCGCCATGTTGGATCCTCGCTAGGAGCTCAGTGTGAACTCGGACTGACACTTATGACGTCGTAAGTACAACAATACAGCCGGAGCTTTAGAGTTGTTACTCTGTAAAAACTATAATTTAATATCTGAAGTTATGACGTCACTGTGTTCATCTCTGCTTTGTGTTAAACAGCTGATGTTACCCGTTTAGTTCAGCTGTCTGTCCACTAACGCACCTGTCTGTGTGTTTATACTGTATATATATACATATATATATACACATATATACAGTATATATATATATATATATATATATATATATACTGTATATATGTATATATATATATGTATATATATATATACATATATATATACACATATATACAGTATATATATATATATATATATATATATACTGTCACTGTTATTAATGTAGAGATAGTGAAATGAGCTGTTTCATGTATATACATATATGTCAACAGTCCAGTAGAGCTGTAGTGTAACCTGCAGAGAGTAAGTGAAGTAAATAATAAATACTAGACTAATATATTTCATTGATCTGGTTTTCATGAGAGAAAGTACATTTAGAGAACATACTGTCATGTAACTGTGTTCTCCTCTCTGTGGTATTATAGATCATAACCTTATAAACTATGAATGTAAGGGTCACACATCATTTATTATCCTCTCTTATGATCATAAGGTATTTACTGCAGTATTCTGCTGACGTTCATCTTCATGTTTAGATGGAACACCCTACATTCAGGAGAGCCCCTAACGGGACCCTCCTGCTCAAGGCCTCTCCAGAGGCCCTCGGCCCTCAGCAGGCAGCCAGGGGCCAGGCTCTCTACAGGGCCAAGAGGAGCCGGAGGAGGTGGACGCAGAGGCCTGGGCCCACGTCAGTTCCGAGGGTGGCGACACCTCCAACGCCACCCTCGTCCTGAGCCGGTGGAAGATCCAGTTCGGCTGATACCAGGGCAAGACCTTCCACTGGCTCCTGGAGAACGACGTGGGCTACTGCGTCAACCTGGTCTCCTCCCAGCAGAAGGAGCGAGAGAGGACGGGGTCTCAGTCCCCACTGACGGCCAACAAGGTGGAGTCCTTCAGTACAAGTAGGTTCAACTTACTTAAAATCCCGTGTTCACTGTTTATTTTCTGTGTTTCTTCTCTCTCGTCGTGTGATAACAGCCTCCCAGTTCAGCCCCTTCAGACCAGCTCCGGCCCCCTCCAGATCTTCAGAGGAGCTTCAGATGAAGAGCTGCTCGAGGCCGTAGTTGAATGTGTGAGTAAAGGATAAAGTTATATTCAGGTAACAATCTGTTAATAACAGAAAGACATGATTTCATTTTTCTTTAATCAGAGGAGGAGAGGAGACCACTGGTGAGTTTGGGTTGAATGAAGAGCTGTCTGATGTCTGCTTGGTGCTCATCTCACATCACTAACCCACCTGCCCTCCAATCAGCTGTCAGAACATCACTAATCGGTGCATCTGTATCTAACATTTCACCTCACTCTGCTGCCTGCATCACTCACTCAGCATGTCTAATCAGATGTACAGGCCCCTCTCTTGCTCCTGCCACCACCTCCTCCTCCTCCTCACCTCCTCCTCAGGGAGCTGGTGTCTCTGCTGTGCTGGACGAGCCCACAGACGAGGAGCTGCTGGAAGCCACACAGGACCAAGACAACACGGAGCAACACAGCAGCCCTCGTCAGGGTTCAGCCTGCAGAGTCACCAGCTCCCTCACCGCCGCCTGCAGCCTGTCGGGTCGTCTCCGTGGAGGAACAGGAGGAGGTGCCCGGTCCAGCCTTCCTCCTCCTCCCCCTCCTCCTGCCAGCAGTGCTGAGGTAAGGCTGTCTGTCAAACACTGGAGGTGTCCCCGCTGCCCTCGCTCATAACGTGCTGTCCTCGGGTATCAAAGTGTCCTCTATGTTTCTGTTGTTGTCTCACAGCTGCTGCCTCATTCCATTACGAGCGGTTCCTGGCCTTGTGCTCAGTGGCGGGGCAGTTTACAACTCCACCCGAGATCCCCCATCTGCTGCTGACGGTGTACAGCTATGACGTCCTGACGCGGCTGAAGTAGAACGAGGCCAGGATCACCTCCACCTTCTTTGTATTCATTTCATTTGTTTTTACAATAAAAAAAAGTTTGACATCTTTACTTTGTCTGGAAGCTTTATTATTTCTACATTATACATCAATCAAAACAAGCTCTACACATTATGATAGTAATGATTATAGGAGAATGATAGCTGTACATACCAACATGATGGGTCATGCTGCTGCACTGAGGGGTCACAGTCTGAGTGGTCACATTAGCTAATAATGAAAAATATAGAAACATGTCAGCAGTAGTAACTTTCTCAACAGAGAGCATGTTTGAATAAGATAAGATAAGATAAGAGATAAGATAATCCTTTATTAGTCCCGCAGCGGGAAATTTGCAGGCTTACAGCAGCATAGAGTTAAAGTGCACACAAGAGACATAGTAAAGAAAGACAAGATAAAAATAAAAATGAAAAACAAGTATTATAAATAAGCAATAAAAACACAATAACTGAAATATAATATTTACAGACAGAGAAAAAAACTATATTAACCATTATTGCACAGTGTTATTATTGTCATGTGGTCTGCTGGGAGCAGAGCTGGTTGTGCAGCCTGACAGCAGCAGGAAGGAAGGACCTGCGGTACCTCTCCTTCACCACCGGGGGTGAAGCAGCCGGTGGCTGAAGGAGCTGCACAGAGCTGCCAGGGTGTCCTGCATGGGGTGGGAGGTATTGTTCATCAGGGATGACAGCTTGGCCATCACCCTCCTGTCTCCCACCACCTCCACCGTATCCAATGGACACCCCAGCACACTGCTGGCCTTCCTCACAAGCTTGTTCAGTCTCTTCTTGTCTGCTGCTGAGATGCTGCTGCTCCAGCAGACCACTCCATAAAAGATGGCTGATGCCACCACGGAGTTGAAAAAGCCCGATCTGACTCACACTCCCTTATCCTCACATACCGTTGGACGGTTGGTGAGGTAGTCCAGTATCCACGCAGTGAGGTGGTGGTCCACCCGGTCTGCTCCAGCTTGTCCCTCAGAAGCAAAGGCTGGATGGTGTTGAAGGCACTGGAGAAGTCGAAGAACATGACTCTCACAGTGCTTCCAGCCTTTTCCAGGTGAGAAAGGCATCTTTGTAGCAGGTAGATGACAGCGTCATCCACCCCGATGCCAGGTTGATAGGCGAACTGAAGAGGGTCCAAGGATGAGGTCACCAGGGGCGGAGGTGCACAAGGACCAGCCGCTCCAGGGTCTTCATCAGGTGGGATGTTAGAGCCACCGGCCTGAAGCTGCTGAAGTCCTTGGCCCCGGGGTCTTTGGGACTGGTACCACGCAGGACGTCTTCCATAGCTGTGGTACCCTCCCCAGCCTCAAGCTCAAGTTGAAGATGTGCTCCACTATCCTGCACAGCTGGTCTGCACAGGATCTGAGGAGCCTTGAGCTGATGCCGTCCGGACCCGTGGCTTTTCTCACCTTTATTCTCCTCAGTTCTTTTCTCACCTGGTTGATAGAGAGGGACAAGTTGGGGGATGGGGGCTGTGTGCTGTCGGTTGTTGGAGTGGGGGTGGGGTGGGGTGTTGGAGGTGTGCAGTGTTTGAGGAGTGTGGAGGGGAGCCGAGTGT
>NW_026554156.1:0-10000 GCF_027596085.1 Anoplopoma fimbria | reverse complement strand
CTGGGACCAGTGCTGGACCAGTGCTGGACCAGTGCTGGGACCAGTGCTGGACCAGCTCTTCTGCAGGCTCAGTCTGCTTCTCTGCTTAGTCCTGATCATTGCAGAGAAGGAGGCCTCACATGAATATGAGGGCAGGAGCTGCTCCAGAGCTTTCTGCCCAGGTCAGGGTGCTCCTGCTTCACTGTCTGTTCTCATGTTATCTCCTGTCTGTTCTCATGTTATCTCCTGTCTGTTCTCATGTTATCTCCTGTCTGTTCTCATGTTATCTCATCTGTTCTCATGTTATCTACTGTCTGTTCTCATGTTATCTCCTGTCTGTTCTCATGTTATCTACTGTCTGTTCTCATGTTATCTCCTGTCTGTTCTCATGTTATCTCCTGTCTGTTCTCATGTTATCTACAGTCTGTTCTCATGTTATCTCCTGTCTGTTCTCATGTTATCTACAGTCTGTTCTCATGTTACTGTCTGTTCTCATGTTATCTACTGTCTGTTCTCATGTTATCTCCTGTCTGTTCTCATGTTATCTACTGTCTGTTCTCATGTTATCTCCTGTCTGTTCTCATGTTATCTCCTGTCTGTTCTCATGTTATCTCCTGTCTGTTCTCATGTTATCTCCTGTCTGTTCTCATGTTATCTACAGTCTGTTCTCATGTTATCTCCTGTCTGTTCTCATGTTATCTCCTGTCTGTTCTCATGTTATCTACTGTCTGTTCTCATGTTATCTACTGTCTGTTCTCATGTTATCTCCTGTCTGTTCTCATGTTATCTCCTGTCTGTTCTCATGTTATCTCCTGTCTGTTCTCATGTTATCTACAGTCTGTTCTCATGTTATCTCCTGTCTGTTCTCATGTTATCTACAGTCTGTTCTCATGTTATCTACAGTCTGTTCTCATGTTATCTCCTGTCTGTTCTCATGTTATCTCCTGTCTGTTCTCATGTTATCTACTGTCTGTTCTCATGTTATCTACAGTCTGTTCTCATGTTATCTCCTGTCTGTTCTCATGTTATCTACAGTCTGTTCTCATGTTATCTCATGTTATCTCCTGTCTGTTCTCCTGTCTGTTCTCATGTTATCTCCTGTCTGTTCTCATGTTATCTACAGTCTGTTCTCATGTTATCTCCTGTCTGTTCTCATGTTATCTACAGTCTGTTCTCATGTTATCTCCTGTCTGTTCTCATGTTATCTCCTGTCTGTTCTCATGTTACTGTCTGTTCTCATGTTATCTACTGTCTGTTCTCATGTTATCTACTGTCTGTTCTCATGTTATCTCCTGTCTGTTCTCATGTTATCTACAGTCTGTTCTCATGTTATCTGTTCTCATGTTATCTCTACAGTCTGTTCTCATGTTATCTCCTGTCTGTTCTCATGTTATCTCCTGTTCTCATGTTATCTCATCTGTTCTCTGTTATCAGTCTGTTCTCATGTTATCTACTGTCTGTTCTCATGTTATCTACAGTCTGTTCTCATGTTATCTACAGTCTGTTCTCATGTTATCTCCTGTCTGTTCTCATGTTATCTCCTGTCTGTTCTCATGTTATCTCCTGTCTGTTCTCATGTTATCTACTGTCTGTTCTCATGTTATCTACAGTCTGTTCTCATGTTATCTCCTGTCTGTTCTCATGTTATCTCCTGTCTGTTCTCATGTTATCTCCTGTCTGTTCTCATGTTATCTACTGTCTGTTCTCATGTTATCTCCTGTCTGTTCTCATGTTATCTACAGTCTGTTCTCATGTTATCTACTCATGTTATCTCCTGTCTGTTCTCATCTGTTATCTCTACTGTCTGTTCTCATGTTATCTCCTGTCTGTTCTCGTGTTATCTACTGTCTGTTCTCATGTTATCTACTGTCTGTTCTCATGTTAAAAGTCTGTTCTCATGTTATCTCCTGTCTGTTCTCGTGTTATCTACTGTCTGTTCTCATGTTATCTACTGTCTGTTCTCATGTTATCTCCTGTCTGTTCTCATGTTATCTACTGTCTGTTCTCATGTTATCTCCTGTCTGTTCTGTTATCTCATCTGTTATGTTATCTACAGTCTGTTCTCATGTTATCTCCTGTCTGTTCTCATGTTATCTACAGTCTGTTCTCATGTTATCTACAGTCTGTTCTCATGTTATCTCCTGTCTGTTCTCATGTTATCTACAGTCTGTTCTCATGTTACTGTCTGTTCTCATGTTATCTACTGTCTGTTCTCATGTTATCTCCTGTTCTCATGTTATCTCCTGTCTGTTCTCATCTACTGTCTGTTCTCATGTTATCTCCTGTCTGTTCTCATGTTATCTACAGTCTGTTCTCATGTTATCTGTTCTCATGTTATCTACAGTCTGTTCTCATGTTATCTACAGTCTGTTCTCATGTTATCTACAGTCTGTTCTCATGTTATCTACTGTCTGTTCTCGTGTTATCTACTCTGCAGCACAGAGGCCCAGTCTTTAGTGTGTCCAGCATGGTGTCATCAGCACACATCTGGAGGCAGCAGGTCTCCTGAGGTCGGCTGTGGTGAACGGGTTCTTGGCTTTATGAGCAGAGACACTGCATCAGAGGCCTCCAGGGCGTTGGCTGATGTTGTGGAGGCTTTCTGCATCGTGTCTTGAGATGACCTGAATTCAGAAGGTTTCCTCTTCAAACCTCAGGTGTCTGACCAACATGACCTGCATGTTTTGTGTTGAGATGCCGCTGAAGGTGTGCTGGCTTCATGCTCTGTTGGCTCATCTCTCCAACAGAACAACCACAAAGCCTTGGGTGGGTTTCAACTGGTGGGCGTGAATCCCATTAAAACATATTCCTCTGAGTACTGAGTTTTTCCGGCTCTGGTTTGGCCTTCTTTGGCACTTGTCCCTCCGTGTTTTCAGCAGCATTGCTGCTACGCTTCAACCACCACTCCATTGTTTGAGTTTTCAAGGCGGCAGTGATTGACAGGTGATGACAGGTGATGACAGGTGATGACATTACATTACAGTACATTACATTACATTACAGTCATTTAGCAGACGCTTTTATCCAAAGCGACTTACAGGAAGTGTATTCAACATAGGTATTCAAGAGAACTACTAGTCACCAGAAGTCATCAGTGCATCTCCTTTCTTAAACAAGCATCTAAGAGCAGAAACCAGAGCAAAAGTACAGAAACAAACTAATATGATACAATAAGAGGAAGGCTCAGGTAGTACTTCTTTATCAGTAGTACTTCTTTATCAGGTAGTACTTCTTTATCAGGTAGTACTTCTTTATCAGGTAGTACTTCTTTATCAGGTAGTACTTCTTTATCAGTAGTACTTCTTTATCAGGTAGTACTTCTTTATCAGGTAGTACTTCTTTATCAGTACTTTTTATCAGTACTTCTTTATCAGTAGTACTTCTTTATCAGGTAGTACTTCTTTATCAGGTAGTATCAGTAGTACTTCTTTATCAGGTAGTACTTCTTTATCAGGTAGTACTTCTTTATCAGGGTAGTACTTCTTTATCAGGTAGTACTTCTTTATCAGGTAGTACTTTATCAGGTAGTACTTCTTTATCAGGTAGTACTTTTATCTTTATCAGTAGTACTTCTTTATCAGGTAGTATCTTTCTTTATCAGGTAGTACTTCTTTATCAGGTAGTACTTCTTTATCAGGTAGTACTTCTTTATCAGGTAGTACTTCTTTATCAGGTAGTACTTCTTTATCAGGTAGTACTTCTTTATCAGTAGTACTTCTTTATCAGGTAGTACTTCTTTATCAGGTAGTACTTCTTTATCAGGTAGTACTTCTTTATCAGGTAGTAGTTTATCAGGTTCTTTATCAGGTAGTACTTCTTTATCAGGTAGTACTTTTTATCAGGTAGTACTTCTTTATCAGTAGTACTTCTTTATCAGGTAGTACTTTTTATCAGGTAGTACTTCTTTATCAGGTAGTACTTCTTTATCAGGTAGTACTTCTTTATCAGTAGTACTTCTTTATCAGGTAGTACTTCTTTATCAGGTAGTACTTCTTTATCAGGTAGTACTTCTTTATCAGGTAGTACTTTTTATCAGTAGTACTTTATCAGGTAGTACTTCTTTATCAGGTAGTACTTCTTTATCAGGTAGTACTTCTTTATCAGGTAGTACTTCTTTATCAGTAGTACTTCTTTATCAGGTAGTATCAGGTTACTTCTTTATCAGGTAGTACTTCTTTATCAGGTAGTACTTCTTTATCAGGTAGTACTTCTTTATCAGTAGTACTTCTTTATCAGTAGTACTTCTTTATCAGGTAGTACTTCTTTATCAGGTAGTACTTCTTTATCAGGTAGTACTTCTTTCATCTTTATCAGGTAGTACTTCTTTATCAGGTAGTACTTCTTTATCAGTAGTACTTCTTTATCAGGGTAGTACTTCTTTATCAGGTAGTACTTCTTTATCAGGTAGTACTTCTTTATCAGGTAGTACTTCTTTATCAGGTAGTACTTCTTTATCAGTAGTACTTCTTTATCAGGTAGTACTTCTTTATCAGGTAGTACTTCTTTATCAGGTAGTACTTCTTTATCAGGTAGTACTTCTTTATCAGGTAGTACTTCTTTATCAGTAGTACTTCTTTATCAGGGTAGTACTTCTTTATCAGTAGTACTTCTTTATCAGGTAGTACTTCTTTATCAGGTAGTACTTCTTTATCAGTAGTACTTCTTTATCAGGTAGTACTTCTTTATCAGGTAGTACTTCTTTATCAGGTAGTACTTCTTTATCAGGTAGTACTTCTTTATCAGTAGTACTTCTTGAAGAGGTGAGGTTAAAGATGGGCAGTGACTCTGCTGTCCTGAGGTCAGTGGGGAGTTCATTCCTCCACTGAGGGGTCAGGACAGAAAACAGGTGATGACAGGTGATGACAGTGATTGACAGGTGTGACGGCTGAATATTACGTTTATTTCTGTATATATATATATTTATTTTTTCTGTAATTTGAAACAGACACATTTATGATTTTACGTAGTTTACATGTGTGGTCGGTATGAAGGTGAGGATGAGGATCATTTATAGGTACTTATCAGTATGTGATGAAGGACAAACTGAAATGATCTTGATGATGTAACAGATGCTGCATGACACGAGCAAATTAAAACAAACTGCAAACTGGTCAAATCTGGTTTTTGTAGTTCATCAACAGATCTCACCTGGTGGGTTTGTTTTCATCATGTGTTCATTCATCATGTGTTCATTCATCATGTGTTCATTCATCATGTGTTCATTCATCATGTGTTCATTCATCATGTGTTCATTCATCATGTGTTCATTCATCATGTGTTCATTCATCATGTGTTCACTCATCATGTGTTCATTCATCATGTGTTCATTCATCATGTGTTCATTCATCATGTGTTCATTCATCATGTGTTCATTCATCATGTGTTCATTCATCATGTGTTCATTCATCATGTGTTCATTCATCATGTGTTCATTCATCATGTGTTCTTCTTATTCGTAGATCAGTAACATGCTCAGCTCATCCGTCACGCTCCGTTTATTTTGTTCTGCTCTCTAGTTTGTATTTGTTTACAGGTAAAAGGTTCTGTCTCACTGCTGCTGGGTTCTGGTTCTGGTGCTCTGCTGGGTTCTGGTTCTGGTGCTCTGCTGGGTTCTGGTTCTGGTGCTCTGCTGGGTTCCAGTGAGATGGTTCTTGGCATGATGAGTAGTCAGCATAGTTCTTCACAGCTTGGTTCTGTGTGGCTGTGAAGCCTGGATGAGTTCAGCTTCCATCTCAACAGTTTCACATCAACGAGCAGCTTCTTCATCAGTTCTTTACTCTCTGCTGCTGTAAAGGATTATCTTATCTTATCTTATCTTATCTTATCTTATCTTATCTTATCTTATCTTATCTTATCTTAAATCTTTGCTTTTGGGCTTTTTCAGGAAACTCATTTGAAACTTCCACATTTTTCAGCACTGCTCTGTGACTTCAGCTTTCAGCATTCCTTTTCCTAGTTATATATTTATATATATATATAGTTATATATATAGTTATATAGTTATATATAACTCGACCACAGACAGACATCCTCCCCCTCAGGCCGCTGATGGAGTGTCGTGTCGCCGCCGTGTCGTGTCTGAGCTGGGCCCTGCTCCTCGGAGGAGCCGCCTACATGCTGCTCCAGAGCCGGAGACCTGCGCGGTACGGCCGCTACGGGCCGGCGGGGGCCTCTGCTGCCCGGCCCGGCTGGCCTGGTTCCTGCAGGAGGCCCCGGCGCTGCTGCTGCCGCTGCTGCTGCTGCTGCTGGCCGCCGGGGAGCAGGGGGACCGGGACAGGACCGGGGACAGGACCGGGGAGGACCGGGGACAGGACCGGGGACAGGACCGGGGACAGGACCGGGGACAGGACCGGGGAGCCGGGAGGGCACCTTCATGGACTGGACTACTTCCGGAAAGGGGACAGGACCGGAGAGCTTCGGGGACCGGGGACAGCTGGTGATTCTGGATTTAATGCACCTTCATGCTGCACTACTTCCAAAGGTCAGGCTTCACTTTACAGCTGGTGATTCTGGATTTAATGTTCCTGCTGCATTAAAGTGTGTTTGTCACATTTTAACTCTTTATGTCCTGTTGAATGTAATCTACAGCATGATTCATGTTATATGAATCATGTTATATGATTCATATAATATGATTCATATAACATGAATCATATAACATGAATCATGTTATATGATTCATGTTATATGATTCATATAATATGATTCATATAAAATCATTATATGAATCATTATATGAATCATGTTATATGAATCATGTTATATGAATCATATTATAACATGAATCATAATATGAATCATGTTATATGAATCATGTTATATGAATCATGTTATATGAATCATATAACATGATTCATATAACATGAATCACGTTTCTGACGGGGCTTTCACTATCTGCTCTGTACTCACCGTTATTGACACAGTCGGCCAGTATTTCATTGATTGTTAATAGCTCGTTAGCAACAGGTTCTATTCCGTCCAGTCTTAAACATGCTGAGGTCCAACCACTTCTAAAGAAACCGAATCTTGATCCCTCGGTTCTTAACAATTTCAGGCCTATTTCTAAACTTCCGTTTTTATCAAAAGTTTTAGAGAAAGTTGTTTCAACCCAACTTCTAGCCTTTATGTGTCTTAATGACGTGTTTGAGAAGTTTCAGTCAGGTTTTAGAGCTTTACACAGTCCAGAAACGGCCTCCTCAAGGTGTCCAATGACCTCCTTTAGCAGCTGACGGGGGGGAGCTCGATTTTAATCCTTTTGGACCTAAGTGCAGCCTTTCACACGGTAGACCATGCCATTTTAATCAACCGTCTTCAGAACTGGGTTGGCATCAAGGACTCTGCACTTAGTTGGTTTTATTCTTACCTCACTGACAGAACCCACTCGGTCACCATAGGTAATGACTCATCTTCTACTTCTAACATTACCTGTGGTGTTCCGCAAGGTTCTATTTTAGGTCCAATTTTATTTTCCATATACATGCTCCCCCTAGGTCAGATCATTAAACGCCATAATGTCTCTTTCATTGCTACGCAGACGACACACAGATTTACCTTCCACTGAGACCCGACGACCCAAGAAGCCTAGCTGCTATTATGGACTGTCTTAAGGATATCAACTGTTGGATGGCTCAGAACTTTCTTCAACTAAATAATTCGAAATCTGAGATCATTTTATTTAGTCCCCCAAACCCCATCACTCCTATTGTAAATGCACTTGGTCCTCTGTCTTTAAATATAAAATCCACGGCAAGGAACTTAGGAGTTCTGTTACAAAAGTAGTCCAGTCCTGTTTCCTCCAAATCAGAACCATCTCCAAAATAAAACCTATCCTCACTCTCCCAGACCTGGAAAAAATCATACATGCATTTGTGTTTTGAAGACTGGACTACAGTAACTCCCTCCTCTCTGGCATCAACCACAAGTCACTCTCTGGCCTCCAACTGGTTCAGAACGCAGCAGCGAGGCTTCTTACTGGTTGTAACAGACGACATCCCATCACCCCGATCCTGGCTTCTCTTCACTGGCTCCTTGTTCATTTTAGAATTGATTTTAAGATTTTGCAGATCACTTTTAAAGCACGTCTGGGTCTGGCCCCGACATACATAGGAGAAATGTTGACCCCGTATGAGCCACTCGCAGCCTTAGATCCTCAGGTGGGGCCCTTCTGGCTGCTCCAAAGTCGAAACTGAAAACCAAAGGCGACCGTGCTTTTGCCATAAGGACCCCTCGGCTTTGGAACGACCTGCCGGAGGAGATAAGGCTTCAGAATCAGTAATCTCTTTTAAATCACTTCTTAAAACACATTTTTATAGATTGGCTTTTATGTGATGTCGTCGTTTTATTGGTTCATTTTCATTTGGTCTTGGTATTTTATCTTATATTTGTTTACTATATTTTACCATTATCACTTGATTTAATTTATTTCATTATTTTATTTTGTTTGTTTATTTGATTGTCTCTTGTTATTTCAGTTTGTTTCTTATGCACTGTGTCTTGCTGGCTGGTCTGTCAAAGCACTTTGTAAACCTTGTTTTTAAAAGGTGCTATATAAATAAAGTTATTATTGTTATTATTATATAAGATCATCAGATGTTAGTAGTACAGTAAAAAGTACAATATGTACCTCTGAGGAGTAGTACAGTGAAACGTACAACAGTAGGGAAAATATAAATCTTTAATATTGTGCAAAACATTGATTTTTTGGTTTGTATTCAGCACGCTTCTAGTCATGCATCTGTAATGGGTAAGCACGAAAGGTGGATGATCAGCAAAATAAATAAACCACCAAGGCAGCGTCCACACAAGAAACACCCACATTTATAACTAAAATGCTGAATAATATTAGATTCATCTGTTGAACTCCTTTATGTCCTGTTGAATATAATCTACAGCATGATTCATGTTATATGAATCATATTACATTACATTACATTACATCACATTACAGTACATTACATTACAGTCATTTAGCAGACGCTTTTATCCAAAGCGACTTACAGGAAGTGTGTTCAACATAGGTATTCAAGAGAACTACTAGTCACCAGAAGTCATCAGTGCATCTCCTTTCTTAAACAAGCATCTTAAAGCATAAACCAGAGCAAAAGTATAGTGCAGAGGCAGATTACTACGAAAACAATAATTGCAACAGACTAATACGAATACAATAAGAGCTACAAACTACTGGAATAGGATAAGTGCAGTAAACGAATACGAATTCAATAAGTGCAGCGAACTGATACGAATACAGTAAGTGCAACAACTAATACGAGTGCAATAAGTGCTATATGAATCATGTGCTTATATGAATCATGTTATATGAATCATGTTATATGAATCATGCTGGACTTCTAAGCATTGGCCTGTTCTTAATCTGAATCATTGTGCCAAGTTAATTTAGTTAATAAGTTAAATTATTAAGCCAGTTAATGTGAGATCAAGAATTTAAAAAAAAGATGAGTTGTGTTCCTTAATAAATGTGATTATTGTTTGTTTATTAACCGGCCTCCTGAGTCTGAGGTTGCATGTTGAGGGAAAGAACCACATTCATTTTAAAAGTTTAAAACACAGAGTATGTGACTGTTCCTGCAGGAGTTTCATCTACGCCTTCCTGACCAGAGGGGCGTCCGTCCCCGCTGCCCATCGTCCTCTCCGCCGCCATCTTCTGCTCGCTCAACGGCTTCCTGCAGGGACACCACCTGCTGCACTGCACCCAGTTTGAACACACCTGGCTGAAGGACGCTCGCATGGCTGCAGGTGGGTCACAGCAACATCCAGCCTGGCTCTAAACACTACAATACCCATGAGCCTCGGCAGCCGTTGTCGTGGAGAAGAATCCCGAAAGTGAAACTCAAACTGCCAAAGTTATAATGAAACGGTAGCATGTGAAGCCCTGTGATTGGATGTTTGATGGTGAAGTGCATCCTGGGAATCGTAGTTGAACCTTCTTTAAAGATGTCGGAGTTGTCTTCATCTAGTGTTGAGGTTAAACTCTGTATGAAGATATATGAAGATATAAACGGCTCAT
>NW_026554155.1:0-527 GCF_027596085.1 Anoplopoma fimbria | reverse complement strand
ATAAAATTGAAAGAAAATGATCGATGAGCTTAGGAATGATGAAAGCCATCATTTAACTGGATTTGTGTCATTTCTATACCGGCAAGTCATGATCTAGCTATTTCCTTCCCACCCTGTCGGTGTCCACTGAAAAAGCAGCAGCGCCCTCTGCTTTTGTATAAGCAAATATTGTGCCTACCAAAGGGCCTTTTAAAGATACTATATCACCACGCTTTGCTCTTTCGTCTATACAGGGAGCGCCTGCAGATTTCCAGACACACTCACAGCTTTTAAATGTCAAATCAGAATGTACAAAGTGGCTATAAGGATCACAAATGTAGTGCAGTAAAAATATTAATATTTACTGTTGAAATGTAGAATACGTTAGCATAAAATTGAAAAGAAAATGATCGATGAGCTTAGGAATGATGAAAGCCATCATTTAACTGGATTTGTGTCATTTCTATACCGGCAAGTCATGATCTAGCTATTTCCTTCCCACCCTGTCGGTGTCCACTGAAAAAGCAGCAGCGCCCTCTGCTTTTGTA
>NW_026554154.1:30000-40551 GCF_027596085.1 Anoplopoma fimbria | reverse complement strand
TAATGTAATGTTGTTATCATGTTGTTACCATGTTGTCATGTTATCATGTTGTTACCATGTTGTTACCATGTTGTTACCATGTTGTTACATGTTGTTATCATGTTGTTACCATGTTGTTATCATGTTATGTTGTTACTGGTACTATATGAATCATATGCGTCAGCTGTTCTAGTACATTGATCATTCTGTACACAGGACATACATTGACTTCTCCTCTGAGGTTCTCTGAGGTATTTAAGGGTTTCTTTAGTTCTGCAGGTATTTAAGACCAGATACCTGCAGAACTAAAGAAATGTTCTAAAAGCAGCAGTGCACCCTGGGAGTGTTTATGTATCAGTGAGGTTGATTCATTATCATCCAAACACTAAAGAGACCTCTAGCTTTCAGTAAACGCCTCAGAATCAACTACATTTCCCAGCATGCAGTGACAGACAACTTCCTCGTCTGTGACCTACTGATCCGTTGCCACGGTAACTCCGACTACAGCTCCTGACCCAGTTTTCACGCCCCGGCGGGTGTTTGCCCGAAACCAAAGTGACGGCGCTCCGACTGATGATGTCACATCACGTCGCACCGAGAACAAAGAGACGAGGAGAGGAAGCGGCTGCACCCCCGACAGAGTTAGACATTAGTTCACACGGAGTCAGAGGGCCTTCATCAGGAGAACCGACTGATCTGAGATCAGCTCCAGGCTACAGTTTACAGTGTCCAGAGAACGATCACTGGAGAGAGAACCTAAAAACATGCAAGCAACATGAGGTTCTGTGTTCTTTATACAAAACATGAGGTTCTGTGTTCTTTATACAAAACATGAGGTTCTGTGTTCTTTATATAAAACATGAGGTTCTGTGTTCTGCATAAAAACATGAGGGTTCTGTGTTCTGCATAAAAACATGAGGGTTCTCCTGATGATATCAACATGTGTTTCATTCCTCATGAAGACGAGGTGAGATATGAGCTGGATATGAATCAGAGAAGGTCAGCGGAGGCCATCAGTTATGATGAATGTTCTCTATTTGAAGCTAACGGTTTCACACTGTGGTTCTACTTGGTTCTAAGTGTGCAGTGAGGTCTGCCACCCCCCCTCCCCCTCTGTTGTCATGGTGAAGCAGCAGCATGACTCATCTGAAGCCTCCCGTCTCAGAGCTGCAGACACTCTGCAACACTGACAAACACAGAGACACCTGAAGACCTCCTGACGGGTCAGGACACCTTGTCAAGACCCCCATCTGGCCCTCATCCCCATGAGACCACATCATGTCCTTATAGAAAGACCTTATAGGCCTGACCCCGTTTATCATTATTAGACCTTAGCTTAGCTTAGTACATCTGTTAGCTTCATTACTTTAGTTACTCCTCTAGCCTATGATGTTTAGTCCTGGTCTAAGACCTCCTCTAGCCTCTGATGGTTTAGTCCTGGTCTAAGACCTCCTCTAGCCTCTGATGGTTTAGTCCTGGTCTAAGACCTCCTCTAGCCTCTGATGGTTTAGTCCTGGTCTAAGACCTCCACTAGCCTCTGATGGTTTAGTCCTGGTCTAAGACCTCCTCTAGCCTATGATGGTTTAGTCCTGGTCTAAGACCTCCTCTAGCCTCTGATGGTTTAGTCCTGGTCTAAGACCTCCACTAGCCTCTGATGGTTTAGTCCTGGTCTAAGACCTCCTCTGTGTGTGTGTGTGTGTGTGTGTCTGAGCCTCTGATGGTTTAGTCCTGGTCTAAGACCTCCACTAGCCTCTGATGGTTTAGTCCTGGTCTAAGACCTCCTCTAGCCTCTGATGGTTTAGTCCTGGTCTAAGACCTCCTCTAGCCTCTGATGGTTTAGTCCTGGTCTAAGACCTCCTCTAGCCTCTGATGGTTTAGTCCTGGTCTAAGACCTCCTCTAGCCTATGATGGTTTAGTCCTGGTCTAAGAACTCCTCTAGCCTCTGATGGTTTAGTCCTGGTCTAAGACCTCCTCTAGCCTCTGATGGTTTAGTCCTGGTCTAAGACCTCCTCTAGCCTCTGATGGTTTAGTCCTGGTCTAAGACCTCCACCCTCACCACCACAGAGACAGTGTGTGTGTGTGTGTGTGTGTGGTGTGTGTGTGTGTGTGTGTGTGTGTGTGTGTGTGTGTGTGTGTGTGTGTGTGTGTGTGTGTGTGGTGTGTGTGTGTGTGTGTGTGTGTGTGTGTGTGTGTGTGTGTGTGTGTGTGTGTGTGTGAACAGACCACTAACGGGAGTCAGAGCCCGTCGGTCGGTCAGAGGTGAACTCTCGTGATGTCTGCGGACAGACGGTGTCCTCTGCGCACACATTACATAACACACACACACACACACACACACACACACACACACACACACACACACACACACACACACACACACACACACACACACACACACATGGTGTTCTGTGGTGGTGTGGTGTGGTGGTGGTGGTGTTCTGGTGGTGGTGTGTTCTGTGGTGATGGTGTGGTGGTGGTGTGTGTGTGGTGTGTGTGGTGGTGGTGGTGTTCTGGTGGTGGTGGTGGTGGTGGTGGTGGTGTGTGGTGGTGTTCTGGATGGTGGTGGTGGATGGTGGTGGTGGTGTGTGTGTGTGGTGGTTCTGGTGGTGGTGTGTGGTGGTGGTGGTGGTGGTGGTGGTGGTGGTGGTGGTGGTGGTGTGTGTGTGTTCTGGTGGTGGTGTGTGTGTGGTGGTGGTGGTGTGTGTGTGGTGGTGGTGATGGTGGTGGTGGTGTGTGTGTGGTGGTGTTCTGGTGGTGGTGGTGTGTGATGGTGGTGGTGTTCTGGTGGTGGTGTGTGGTGGTGATGGTGGTGTGTGTGGTGTGGTGGTGTGATGGTGGTGGTGTTCTGGTGGTGGTGTGTGGTGATGGTGGTGGTGGTGGTGGTGGTGTGTGTGGTGGTGGTGTTGGTGGTGGTGGTGGTGTGTGTGGTGTGTTCTGATGATGGTGGTGTTCTGGTGGTGGTGGTGGTGGTGTGTGATGGTGGTGTTCTGTGGTGTGTGGTGGTGTTCTGGTGATGGTGGTGTCTCCTGTGAGTCTGCAGCAGCGGCCTGTCCGCCGCTAATCACCGCTGAGGAGATCAAACAAAGCCGCCTGATGAACCGGAGCCCGTTATAACTAAGAAGATTAGAATAAAGCCGGTACCTGAAGCCTGCTGCTCCTGCTGCTCCTCTCCTGCTGCTCCTGCTGCTCCTCCTGCTCCTGCTGCTCTCCTCCCTCCTCCTGCTGCTCCTCTGCTGCTCCTGCTCCTCCTGCTCCTGTTGCTCCTCCTCTCCTCCTCCTCCTCCTCCTCCTCTCCTCCTCCTCCTCCTCCTCCTCCTCCTCCTCCTCCTGCTCCTCCTCCCTCCTCCTCTCCTCCTCCTCCTCTCCTCCTCTCCTCCTCCTCCTCCTCCTCCTCCTCCTCCTCCTCCTCCTCTCCTGCTCTCCTCCGGTAAACCAGGAGAGGGAGCCTCCTTAGAGCCTCACAGACGCTCCTCCGGTCCTCCTGCGTGCTGCCGCAGCGCCGCCACCCGAGAGAGAGGCCGCTTCAGGGGGAAGGAGAGCCTCCAGGCCGGGGAAGGAGAGCCTCCAGGCCGGGGAAGGAGAGCCTCCAGGCCGGGGAAGGAGAGCCTCCAGGCCGGGTCTGTGGGAGAGTCCTGCGGGATAACGTGTCCCTCCGCCGGCCGCTGAGTCCGCTGCGTCGCTGTAAGATGGAGGCGGTGATGGAGGTGATGGAGGCGGTGTCCCGGAGAGACGGACGGTCCTCCGGAGCGATGCACGGAGCCGCCGACAGGGGGCGCTGGCCGGGCCCTTCACAATAAGAGCTTTATTCCTTTTTTACATTTTATGTTTATATTCATTATTTCTTGAGTTAAAGTTTTGTATTCACAAAAATAAACAAGTATTTATAATAATTAAAAGAATTCTAAAATGTCCCCGTATGTAATAATAAGCACAATAATTATGGAGTAAAAAATGTATTAAAGCTTATATCTT
Source organism: Anoplopoma fimbria (assembly GCF_027596085.1). Lineage (NCBI taxonomy): Eukaryota > Metazoa > Chordata > Actinopteri > Perciformes > Anoplopomatidae > Anoplopoma > Anoplopoma fimbria. The sequence continues at coordinate 36,600 of NW_026554154.1, read as the reverse complement.
TAATTAACATTACGTCATTGTTATACAGTGGTATTAATAACAATAATAATAATTAAAATTGTGTTCAACATAAGTTATATACAGCGGGTAAAATAAGTATTGAACACGTCATCATTTTTCTCAGTAAATATATTTCTAAAGGTGCTATTGACATGAAATTTTCACCAGATGACGGTAACAACCTAAGTAATAAATACATACAAAGAAAACCAAACAAATAAGTTCAGAGATTAAGTTATGTGTAATAAAATGGAATGACACAGGGAAAAAGTATTGAACACATGAAGAAAGGGAGGTGCAAAAAGGCATGGAAAGCCAAGACACCAGCTGAAATCTATCAGTAATTAGAAAGCAGTCCTGCCCCTTGTCAGTGCAAATGAATATCAGCTGGTTCAGTCCCAACTGATGGCCTATAAAAAGGTGTCTCATTACCAAGGTGTCACACAAGAAACATCTCATGATGGGTAAAAGCAAAGAGCTCTCTCAAGACCTTCACAACCTTATTGTTGCAGAACATACTGATGGCATTGGTTACAGAAGGATTTCTAAACTTCTGAATGTTCCAGTGAGCACTGTTGGGGCCATAATGCGGAAGTGGAAAGAACATCATTTCACCATAAACCGGCCACGACCAGGTGCTCCTCGCAAGATTTCTGACAGAGGAGTGAAAAGAATTATCAGAAGAGTTGTCCAAGAGCCAAGGAGCACTAGTGGAGAGCTTCAGAAAGACCTGGAATCAGCAGGTACAATTGTTTCAAAGAAAACAATAAGTAATGCATCAACCGCCGTGGCCTGTATGCACGCTCACCACGCAAGACTCCACTGCTGAAGAAAAAGCATGTTGAAGCTCGTTTAAAGTTTGCTGCACGACATTCAGACAAGCCTGTGAAATACTGGGAGGATATAGTCTGGTCAGATGAGACCAACATGGAACTCTTTGGATGCCATAATACACACCATGTTTGGAGGTCAAATGGCACTGCACATCACCCCAAAAACACCAGACCAACAGAGTAAAGCTTGAACTTTTTGTATTCAAAAATATTTTCCACAGAAGTGTAGTCATGGTAGATATCGTTTCAAATAATGATAATAAAAAAGTAAAAATATACAAATTATTATAACGTTTTTTTTACCTTTAATATATTTTCAAATGTTTTTCTTGTATTCACAGAATAAACAAAATATGGATAATTAAAAGCATAATTAAATATTTCCGATGTAAATATAAGCACTTAAAAAAGAAAGATAAAAAAATTTGGTAAATTAGAAATTCAAAATAATAAATATATATTTTCATTAAAGTAAAATATTGTCTATTTGTATTCAAAGATATTTTAGTGTAGAAATAATAATATAGTTCTAAATAATGCTAATACTAAAAATATACAATAGTCTTGTAAAGTTTTTTTACAATTTGTATTCATCTCATAAGGTAATAATAAATACATACATGTAACTCAGCTATAATGTAATAAAACAGTTTAATATATCAACATAAATAATAAATATATAATCAGTCCCCTCATGTCAGCACAAACCTCACAAAAACACTTCCGGTGTGGTCCTTCAGAATAAAGGTCGCTCATTATGTGATGAGTGACAGAATTTTTCGAGTTGTTCCATAAAGTCTTTCATGTCGGAGAGACCAAAACTATAAAAAGCTGCCAATAAAGTCATTAAACTGAAGTTCTCCGCTGACAGTAGATGAACATGACGTGTAGTCTGTGATCCAGTAGTCCTCCTGGAACAGTTCCCAGTTTGTGACCTGAAAACACTCCTGGAGGGTCTCCTCAGCGTCCTCCGACCAAACCTTCACAGTCCTTGTGCTGGCCGCCTGTTGCATAGCCAGGGGCTTGTAGGTGGCCACAAGTTTTATGAGGTTATGGTCAGATTCACCAAGGGGGGGGGGAGGGCAGAGGAGCTGTAGGACCTCCTTTACATTCACGTGAAGGAGGTCCTTTACATTCACGTGAAGGAGGTCCTTTACATTCACGTGAAGGACCTCCTTTACATTCACGTGAAGGACCTCCTTTACATTCACGTGAAGGAGGTCCTTTACATTCACGTGAAGGAGGTCCTTTACATTCACGTGAAGGACCTCCTTTACATTCACGTGAAGGACCTCCTTTACATTCACGAAGGAGGTCCTTTACCTTTTCACGTGAAGGAGGTCATTCACGTGAAGGAGGTCCTTTACATTCACGTGAAGGAGGTCCTTTACATTCACGTGAAGGAGGTCCTTTACATTCACGTGAAGGAGGTCCTTTACATTCACGTGAAGGACCTCCTTTACATTCACGTGAAGGAGGTCCTTTACATTCACGTTTTACATTCACGTGAAGGAGGTCCTTTACATTCACGTGAAGGACCTCCTTTACATTCACGTGAAGGAGGTCCTTTACATTCACGTCACATTCACGTGAAGGAGGTCCTCCTTACATTCACGTGAAGGAGGTCCTTTACATTCACGTGAAGGAGGTCCAGGACCTTGTTCTCTCTGGTTGCACACTGACATACTGTTAGAAGTTGGTCAGGACAGGAGAGAGGGAGACGTGGTTAAAGTCCCCGCTGATCATCATGAGTGAGTTGGGGAGAAAAGGTTTCACTCTCCTGATCCTCTGCATCCTCTCCCGGACCATCACTCGACGGGGTTGTCTCCATATCTCCTCGGGTGTGCGGGTGGAGGGAACGCGGCTCCGCTCTGGTAGCACAGAAGCTCGTCGGTGTGGAGGTCAACATGATATAATGTTACAATTGTATGCAGAGAAAGCAAAAAACGCTACAACTAAGACGCTGAAGCAGGAACAACAATGAATAAAAATAGTAGAAAAAAATGTAAAAGGAGCAAAGTTGGTAGAGAACTGCTGCAACAGGCTGCCGACCTCTTATCTATCTATCTATCTATCTATCTATCTATCTATCTATCTATCTATCTATCTATCTATCTATCTATCTATCTATCTATCTATCTATCTATCTATCTATCTATCTATCTGAGATATCTATATATATCTATCTATCTATCTATGGATAATGCCTTCTAGGTGTCCATTATCAGGAATTAATGGACGCCTCCGCGAAGTCCATTAATTCCTGATAATGGACACCTCGAAGGGCATTATCCCGCTTATACCACGGTCACTTACCAACGGTGACCAAATTAAGAGCATTCATTTATATTTTCATGCGTTTTACAATTCAAATATAAAGTTTTCCACAAAGCATAACTTTGTTTCCCTGGTTACGCCTGAGAGTCTGACTAATACCCGGAACCACCATTACACGCCCGTTGGGTTCTCATGCAACGGAAACGTTGTTCACTCCTCCAGTAATTAGGACGAACCATAGCTACGACTTTAGAACGGAGGTATTATAGTCCGCTCAGCTTTCATGGTCGAGGCTTGCAACCATACGCCAGCGCGCATTAATTGAGAACGGTAAACAGACAATTTGACGGAACTACTTGTCCAGGTGTCCGTATATCAGGAGTTAATGCACACCCTGCAGCCAATCAGAATCGAGTATTCCCACAGACCGTGGTATAAATATAGATATATCTATATATATATAGATATATATATATATATATATAGATCTATATATATATATATATATCTATCTATATATATATATCTATCTATATATATATAGATATATATATATAGATCTATATATATATATATATATATATATCTATATATATATATATATGAGTAAAGAACGAGGGGGGCGGGACTTGAAGGTCCTGAAGGTCCTGGTCCCTGTGAGACCTCAGCACCATGTACGGATGGTTAAACACAGAGGTCACATTTAATGAATGAAGATGAGCAGTAATAAGGTTTAATGTAACATCCTGTTCATGAGAATCAGCAGCTGTGTTCAGTTGAATCACACACAGGAATAAAACACAAGGTTGGCGGTTCGATCCCCGCCGACGGCAAAGAAGAGCTTCAGGGTAAAAGTGTTCAAATGTGACGAAACAGAGGTGATGGTCAGCAAATACAATATTTATTAAAGACTAACAACAGTAAGTTAGTAGGTAGACTATGGTTGTTATGAATGTTCATGTTTACAACACCAGATGTTATGTGATGGTTCACAGCTGGATTGTGTTGCACATCTGTCCTCGTCTCCTCAGCTGTGAGGACCACATGTGGACATCAGAGAAGCAGCTGGACAGCCGGAGCTTCATGGTCCACAGCAGCATAGATCCTCATGTATTATTATTGTCAGTACACCACTCCACCAGGTGTGTACCTCCTCTCTGTAGAGCAGAGTCCTACTATAGTGATGTCATCAGTGTTATATAGGAGCTCCATCTGAGAGCATTGCAGTTCTAATAAGATCATTTCTTGTGTTGTTGGTTTCATTCTGCTCATTCAAACTCTCTCTGTTGAGAAAGTTACTACTGCTGACATGTTTCTATATTTTTCATTATTAGCTAATGTGACCACTCCGACTTTGACCTTTGAACCCTCAGTGCAGCTGTGGAGCTGGTGGAGCTGGCTGCAAATGGCCTCCACCAGGCAACTGGCACTGGGCCAAGTTGCAGGGCCCGAGGTTGATCCAGAAGACAGCTGAAAGGGTCGTGGAGATCAGCGTGGGTTAATATGCAGCAGATATGTACTGGAGGAAACCTTCATCTCCTTTCCAGGACAGGAGGAGTCCTTCCCCTTCGCTGCCTTGAGCCGGCCCTCAGGTTGCCTCTCCCGGTATCTGGGGGGGACAACTCGCTGCTTGTCTGTCTACCCGACTGTCAGGAAGCCCCTGAAGGGTTCTTCCTTCCACCAGGGCCCGGGCCAGCTTCAGGACATGCTGGTACCCGGGCTGGTTCCTAGGATCCTGCATGTTCTCCTGAGGAGAAACGAGAGAGGAAGAGGAGGAGAAACAAGAGAGGAAGAGGAGGAGAAACAAGAGAGGAAGAGGAGGAGAAACAAGAGAGGAAGAGGAGGAGAAACAAGAGAGGAAGAGGAGGAGAAACAGAGTCAGTGAGCACAGAGCGCTGCACGGTGAAATATCTATCTGTATTGTTATTAATATTATAATCATTATAATTATCAGTAGTGTTCTGTAGTCAGTGAACTCACCTCAGGGTCTGAGGAGGGCTGCTGGGGTTCAGGGTCCTGACCCTCAGGGGCCTCAGGAGAGGCCTCTTGGTCGGGGGGACCGGTCCAGATGGCTCAGACTGGATCACCTGACCGGGCTGCTGCTGTCTAGTATTTATTATTTACTTCTCTAAATCCACATCAACAACTCTTCACATCACGTTGAAGCACAACGTTTGAACACTGTCTCCACGGTTACACGATGTGTTGAATGAAACGGACTCAGAACAGGTTTTATGTCTCAGTGTAACAAACCCGGCCCGGGGATCGAACCGACGACCTTCTGCATTGAAGCAGAAACACAGAAGCATAAGTTCTCCTCCCTCTCTCATGAATATGATAACACATGTATCAATGTGTTGGAGGAGCAGGATGTCATGTTACCATGGAGACAGAGGAGACAGAGGAGACATGCTGTGTGATGTCATATGTTATGTTAGTGACCACGTGACCTGAACACATCAGGTGACCTGAACCCCGGCCGGCCAATCACAGCGCTGGGACGCTGCAGGGGGGCGGGGCTTCACCATCAGGCTGCAGCGGGCTCTGGTTCCGACGGGCACGCGCACATGCACGCGCACCACCACATGCACGACAATAAAGTTGCAGAAACGGAGGAGCAGCTGGGAGGAGAGCACGCAGCTCATTGGTCAGTGATCACATGTTCATCCGTCACGTGATTGACACACTGACCACATGCTGCTTCAGGTGCACTGCGTCACCACTGTGTCGTCACCACTGTGTCGTCACTGTGTCGTCACCACTTTGTGTCCCTGCAGGCTGCAGTCAGACCTCAGGCCTCACAGAGAGCCGCAGGGCGCCGCCTGCTGGTTGAGTGAGGAACTGCAGGAGACACAGCTGCAGAGGAGCAGAGGAGCCTCTGGAGGAGAACCAGCCTCCTGTGGTGTTCCTCCTGTTGACACTCACCATGGAAGCACTGAGTCATGTTCTAGAGGTGAGAACACTTTATGAAGAGTCTCACCTGTAACACATGGTGAGGTCAGCAGCTGTGACCTGCAGGCTGCAGTCAGACCACAGGCCTCACAGCTCACACAGCGACACCTGCTGGCGACTGTGCGGAACTGCAGCGATGCTTTGAGACTGGAAGCAGGAAGTAGGAAGCAGGAAGAAAGTGAAGATGGAGAAGTGAGTTCATTCACTAGAATAACACCAGTCCAGGTTGTTTAACACACACGTCTCCCTCTAGAACGAGTGAAGGACGATCGTATCAGTTTACTGCACTTATCCTATTCGTAGTAGTTTGTAGCACTTATTATATTCGTATTAGTCTGTTGCAATTATTGTTTTCGTAGTAACTTGCCTCTGCACTATACTTTTGCTCTGGTTTATGCTTTAAGATGCTTGTTTAAGAAAGGAGATGCACTGATGACTTCTGGTGACTAGTAGTTCTCTTGAATACCTATGTTGAATACACTTCCTGTAAGTCGCTTTGGATAAAAGCGTCTGCTACATGACTGTAATGTAATGTAAT
>NW_026554154.1:25000-27500 GCF_027596085.1 Anoplopoma fimbria | reverse complement strand
AAAGGGTTTTTTTAGGGGAGTTTTTCCTGTGCCGATGTGAGGGAAGGACAGAGGATGTGAGGGAAGGACAGAGGATGTGAGGGTGTAAGGACAGAGGATGTGAGGGTCTAAGGACAGAGGATGTGAGGGTCTAAGGACAGAGGATGTGAGAGGAGGTGAGGGAAGGACAGAGGAGGTGAGGGTGTAAGGACAGAGGATGTCGCATGTGCACAGATTGTAAAGCCTCTGAGGCAAATTTGTAATTTGTGATTCTGGGCTCTACAAAATAAACTGAATTGAATTGAATTAATGTTAGAAATGTTTGCTCTGTGGTTGATTCTGTGTTGAACTCTAGAACAGCTCCATCTGGTTCAGAAAAGTTCTTACAGTTTATATTAATAATGAGGTTTAATTCAGTAAGCAGCAGTATTTTTGTTCTGTTAAACACAGTCAGTATCAGGTAACAGTAGAATCTAAATTTCATGTATATATGTATGCACAATGACCAATAAAGCTGCATATTCTTATTCTTTATTCTTATTATTTATTCATATTTACACTGTACATATTTATATTTATTGACAGACTGTATATATTTATATTTATTCATATTTATTGACAGACTGTACATATTTATATTTATTGACAGACTGTACATATTTATATTTATTGACAGACTGTATATATTTATATTTATTGACAGACTATATATTTATATTTATTCATATTTATTGACAAGACTGTATATTTATATTTATTAACAGATATATATTTATATTTATTGACAGACTGTACATATTTATATTTATTGACAGACTGTATATATTTATATTTATTCATATTTATTGACAGACTGTACATATTTATATTTATTGACAGACTGTATATATTTATATTTATTGACAGACTGTATATATTTATATTTATTTTATTGACAGACTGTACATATTTATATTTATTGACAGACTGTACATATTTATATTTATTGACAGACTGTATATATTTATATTTATTGACAGACTGTATATATTTATATTTATTCATATTTATTGACAGACTGTATATATTTTTATTTATTCATATTTATTGACAGACTGTACATATTTATATTTATTGACAGACTGTACATATTTATATTTATTGACAGACTACATATTTATATTTATTGACAGACTACATATTTATATTTATGTACATATTTATATTTATTCATATTTATTGACAGACTGTATTTTATTTATTCATATTTATTGACAGACTGTTCATATTTATATTTATATTTATTCATATTTATTGACAGACTATATATTTATATTTATTCATATTTATTGACAGACTGTACATATTTATATTTATTGACAGACTGTATATATTTATATTTATTCATATTTATTGACAGACTGTATATATTTATATTTATTGACAGACTGTATATATTTATATTTATTGACAGACTGTATATATTTATATTTATATTTATTGACAGATGGATCCTCTCCCAGAAGCAGATGTCTGCCTTTTCATTTAGTTTCTCTAATCATGTTTGTTTTTCCTCCAGAGAAATCAGTCATCTGGTTTGTTTATTCCAAGAATGTTCTTGATGTGTGTGGTTCAGATGTTGGAGGCTGGCAGAGAGCACAGCTCTGAGGACACGTGTTCTCTCTGTACATGTTGGAGGACATGTGTTCTCTGCTGTACATGTTGGAGGACATGTGTTCTCTGCTGTACATGTTGGAGGACATGTGTTCTCTGCTGTACATGTTGGAGCTCTGAGGACATGTGTTCTCTGCTGTAGATGTTGGAGGACACGTGTTCTCTGCTGTAGATGTTGGAGGACATGTGTTCTCTGCTGTACATGTTGGAGGACATGTGTTCTCTGCTGTACATGTTGGAGGACATGTGTTCTCTGCTGTACATGTTGGAGGACATGTGTTCTCTGCTGTAGATGTTGGAGGACATGTGTTCTCTGCTGTACATGTTGGAGGACATGTGTTCTCTGCTGTACATGTTGGAGGACATGTGTTCTCTGCTGTAGATGTTGGAGGACATGTGTTCTCTGCTGTACATGTTGGAGGACATGTGTTCTCTGCTGTACATGTTGGAGGACATGTGTTCTCTGCTGTAGATGTTGGAGGACACGTGTTCTCTGCTGTAGATGTTGGAGGACATGTGTTCTCTGCTGTAGATGTTGGAGGACATGTGTTCTCTGCTGTACATGTTGGAGGACATGTGTTCTCTGCTGTAGATGTTGGAGGACATGTGTTCTCTGCTGTACATGTTGGAGGACATGTGTTCTCTGCTGTAGATTGTCACACTACAGCACTGGAACCTGAGACTGGAACCACACAGAAGACCAGCACGGAGCAGTGGAGAGGCTGTGGATCCTTCTTCTGTGGGGGAGATATCTTATGGTTATCTTATATTTCATCACTATTACCCTCTAGATGCTCTAGATGCTCTAGATCTCCACTGTTTTGTCACATTGTAACAACCTTCCTCTTCTTGCCGTCAGTGGGGATCG
>NW_026554154.1:15000-20000 GCF_027596085.1 Anoplopoma fimbria | reverse complement strand
TGTGAGGGTGTAAGGACAGAGGATGTGAGGGTCTAAGGACAGAGGATGTGAGGGTCTAAGGACAGAGGATGTGAGGGAAGGACAGAGGATGTGAGGGTGTAAGGACAGAGGAGGTGAGGGTCTAAGGACAGAGGATGTGAGGGTGTAAGGACAGAGGATGTGAGGGTGTAAGGACAGAGGATGTCTCATGTGTACAGATTGTAAAGCCCTCTGAGGCAAATTTGTAATTTGTGATTCTGGGCTATACAAAATAAACTGAATTGAATTGAATTAATGTTAGAAATGTTTGCTCTGCGGTTGATTCTGTGTTGAACTCTAGAACAGCTCCGTCTGGTTCAGAAAAGTTCTTACAGTTTATATTAATAATGAGGTTTAATTCAGTAAGCAGCAGTATTTTTGTTCTGTTAAACACAGTCAGTATCAGGTAACAGTAGAATCTAAATTTCATGTATATATGTATGCACAATGACCAATAAAGCTGCATATTCTTATTCTTCTTCTCATTATTTATTCATATTTACACTGTACATATTTATATTTATTGACAGACTGTACATATTTATATTTATTGACAGACTGTACATATTTATATTTATTGACAGACTATATATTTATATTTATTCATATTTATTGACAGACTGTATATTTATATTTATTTATATTTATTAACAGACTGTATGTATTTATATTTATTGACAGACTACATATATATATTTATTCATATTTATTGACAGACTGTATATATTTATATTTATTGACAGACTGTACATATTTATATTTATTGACAGACTGTATATATTTATATTTATTGACAGACTACATATATATATTTATTCATATTTATTGACAGACTATATATTTATATTTATTGACAGACTACATATATATATTTATTCATATTTATTGACAGACTGTATATATTTATATTTATTGACAGATGGATCCTCTCCCAGAAGCAGATGTCTGCCTTTTCATTTAGTTTCTCTAATCATGTTTGTTTTTCCTCCAGAGAAATCAGTCATCTGGTTTGTTTATTCCAAGAATGTTCTTGATGTGTGTGGTTCAGATGTTGGAGGCTGGCAGAGAGCACAGCTCTGAGGACATGTGTTCTCTGCTGTACATGTTGGAGGACATGTGTTCTCTGCTGTACATGTTGGAGGACATGTGTTCTCTGCTGTAGATGTTGGAGGACATGTGTTCTCTGCTGTACATGTTGGAGGACATGTGTTCTCTGCTGTACATGTTGGAGGACATGTGTTCTCTGCTGTACATGTTGGAGGACATGTGTTCTCTGCTGTAGATGTTGGAGGACATGTGTTCTCTGCTGTAGATGTTGGAGGACATGTGTTCTCTGCTGTACATGTTGGAGGACACGTGTTCTCTGCTGTAGATGTTGGAGGACATGTGTTCTCTGCTGTACATGTTGGAGGACATGTGTTCTCTGCTGTAGATTGTCACACTACAGCACTGGAACCTGAGACTGGAACCACACAGAAGACCAGCACGGAGCAGTGGAGAGGCTGTGGATCCTTCTTCTGTGGGGGAGATATCTTATGGTTATCTTATATTTAATCACTATTACCCTCTAGATGCTCTAGATCTCCACTGTTTTGTCACATTGTAACAACCTTCCTCTTCTTTGCCGTCAGTGGGGATCGAACCGGCGACCTTGTGCTCTAGATGCCCCCTCCTCCTCCCCCCACAGAGAAGAATGAACGGTCGCCTCGGGAGCTCATTCTTCTTGTGCCAATGTGCCAATTGTGCCAATTTCTGTCTCAATGTCTGAGCCAATCAGGCTATCACTGCTTCTGCCGTCCAATCAGATGTAAGTGAAGTAAATAATAAATACTAGACTAATATATTTCATTGATCTGGTTTTCATGAGAGAAAGTACATTTAGAGAACATACTGTCATGTAACTGTGTTCTCCTCTCTGTGGTATTATAGATCTAACCTTAGAAACTATGAATGTAAGTGTCACACACTCCGAGGCTACCGTTCAGTCTTCTCTGCTGCCGAGCACAAGGTCGCTGGATCGATCCCCACTCAAGGCAAAGTTGTTGAAATGTGAGAAAAACAGTGGAGCATCTAGAGGGTAATAGTGAGTCTCCTCAGCTGTGTGGACCACATGCAGAGGAGCAGCTGGACAGCAGGAGCTTCATGGTCCACAGCAGCATATATCCTCTTATGTTGTTGTTATTATTATTATTATTATTGTTATTATTATTATAGGAGCTATAGGAGCTCCATCTGAGAGCATTGCAGTTCTAATAAGATCATTTCTTGTGTTGGTGGTTTCATTCTGCTAATCATTACTATCATAATGTGTAGAGCTTGTTTTGATTGATGTATAATGTAGAAATAATAAAGCTTCCAGACAAAGTAAAGATGGCGAACTTTTTTTTATTGTAAAAACAAATGAAATGAATACAAAGAGACAACAACAGAAACATAGAGGACACTTTGATACCCGAGGACAGCACGTTATGAGCGAGGGCAGCGGGGACACCTCCAGTGTTTGACAGACAGCCTTACCTCAGCACTGCTGGCAGGAGGAGGATGAGGAGGGGAAGGACTGGGGGGGCACCTCCTCCTGTTCCTCCACGGAGACGACCCAACAGGCTGCAGGCGGCGGTGAGGGAGCTGGTGACTCTGCAGGCTGAACCATGACGAGGGCTGCTGTGTTGCTCCGTGTTGTCTTGGTCCTGTGAGGCTTCCAGCAGCTCCTCGTCTGTGGACTCGTCCATGTGTTGACAGCAGAGACACCAGCTCCCTGAGGAGGAGGAGGTGAGGAGGAGGAGGAGGAGGAGGAGGAGGTGGTGGCAGGAGCAAGAGAGGGGCCTGTACATCTGATTAGACATGCTGAGTGAGTGATGCAGGCAGCAGAGTGAGGTGAAATGTTAGATACAGATGCACCGATTAGTGATGTTCTGACAGCTGATTGGAGGGCAGGTGGGTTAGTGATGTGAGATGAGCACCAAGCAGACATCAGACAGCTCTTCATTCAACCCAAACTCACCAGTGGTCTCCTCTCCTCCTCTGATTAAAGAAAAATGAAATCATGTCTTTCTGTTATTAACAGATTGTTACCTGAATATAACTTTATCCACTCACACATTCAACTACGGCCTCGAGCAGCTCTTCATCTGAAGCTCCTCTGAAGATCTGGAGGGGGCCGGAGCTGGTCTGAAGGGGCTGAAGTGGGAGGCTGTTATCCCACGACGAGAGAGAAGAAACAGAAAATAAACAGTGAACACGGGATTTTAAGTAAGTTGAACCTACTTGTACTGAAGGACTCCACCTTGTTGTCCGTCAGTGGGGACTGAGACCCCGTCCTCTCTGAATCCTTCTGCTGGGAGGAGACCAGGTTGATGCAGTAGCCCACGCCGTTCTCCAGGAGCCAGTGGAAGGTCCTGCCCTGGTATCGGCCGAACTGGATCTTCCACCGGCTCAGGACGAGGGTGGCGTTGGAGGTGTCGCCACCCTCGGAACTGACGTGGGCCCAGGCCTCTGCGTCCACCTCCTCCGGCTCCTCTTGGCCCTGTAGAGACCCTGGCCCCTGGCTGCCTGCTGAGGGCCAAGGACCTCTGGAGAGGCCTTGAGCAGGAGGGTCCCGTTAGGGGCTCTCCTGAATGTAGGGTGTTCCATCTAAACATGAAGATGAACGTCAGCAGAATACTGCAGTAAATACCTTATGATCATAAGAGAGGATAATAAATGATGTGTGACACTTACATTCATAGTTTCTAAGGTTAGATCTATAATACCACAGAGAGGAGAACACAGTTACATGACAGTATGTTCTCTAAATGTACTTTCTCTCATGAAAACCAGATCAATGAAATATATTAGTCTAGTATTTATTATTTACTTCACTTACTCTCTGCAGGTTACACTACAGCTCTACTGGACTGTTGACATATATGTATATACACGAAACAGCTCATTTCACTATCTCTACATTAATAACAGTGACAGTTATATATATATACACACATATATACTGTATATATATACAGTATATATGTGTATATATACAGTATAAACACACAGACAGCTGAACTAAACGGGTAACATCAGCTGTTTAACACAAAGCAGAGATGAACACAGTGACGTCATAACTTCAGATATTAAATTATAGTTTTTACAGAGTAACAACTATAAAGCTCCGGCTGTATTATTGTACTTACGACGTCATAAGTGTCAGTCCGAGTTCACACTGAGCTCCTAGCGAGGATCACATGGCGGCTCCAGAGTTAGAAATTGAGACAATCGAGGCATCTGATTGGACGGCAGAAGCAGTGATAGCCTGATTGGCTCAGACATTGAGACAGAAATTGGCACAATTGGCACATTGGCACAGAGAAGAATGAGCTCCCGAGGCGACCGTTCATTCTTCTCTGTGGGGGGAGGAGGGGGAGGAGGGGGAGGGGGGGGGCATCTAGAGCACAAGGTCGCCGGTTCGATCCCCACTGACGGCGAAGAAGAGGAAGGTTGTTACAATGTGACAAAACAGTGGAGATCTAGAGCATCTAGAGCATCTAGAGGGTAATAGTGATTAAATATAAGATAACCATAAGATATCTCCCCCACAGAAGAAGGATCCACAGCCTCTCCACTGCTCCGTGCTGGTCTTCTGTGTGGTTCCAGTCTCAGGTTCCAGTGCTGTAGTGTGACAATCTACAGCAGAGAACACATGGCCTCCAACATGTACAGCAGAGAACACATGTCCTCCAACATCTACAGCAGAGAACACATGTCCTCCAACATCTACAGCAGAGAACACATGTCCTCCAACATGTACAGCAGAGAACACATGTCCTCCAACATGTACAGCAGAGAACACATGTCCTCCAACATGTACAGCAGAGAACACATGTCCTCCAAGCATGTGCAGCAGAGAACACATGCCAGCCTCCAACATCTGAGACCACATGTCACATCAAGAACATTCTTGGAATAAACAAACCAGATGACTGATTTCTCTGGAGGAAAAACAA
>NW_026554154.1:0-10000 GCF_027596085.1 Anoplopoma fimbria | reverse complement strand
TTATTCTAGTGAATGAACTCACTTCTCCATCTTCACTTTCTTCCTGCTTCCTACTTCCTGCTTCCAGTCTCAAAGCATCGCTGCAGTTCCGCACAGTCGCCAGCAGGTGTCGCTGTGTGAGCTGTGAGGCCTGTGGTCTGACTGCAGCCTGCAGGGACACAAAGTACACAGTGACGACACAGTGGTGACGACACAGTGACGACACAGTGGTGACGCAGTGCACCTGAAGCAGCATGTGGTCAGTGTGTCAATCACGTGACGGATGAACATGTGATCACTGACCAATGAGCTGCGTGCTCTCCTCCCAGCTGCTCCTCCGTTTCTGCAACTTTATTGTCGTGCATGTGGTGGTGCGCGTGCATGTGCGCGTGCCCGTCGGAACCAGAGCCCGCTGCAGCCTGATGGTGAAGCCCCGCCCCCCTGCAGCGTCCCAGCGCTGTGATTGGCCGGCCGGGGTTCAGGTCACGTGGTCCTGACCTCAACCAATCCTCTCCAGCTTCAGAGGGCGGGACTTATTCCAACACCTGGGTCGCTCTGCGCATGTGCGAGCTCCCACTGAGTGAGTTCACCAGACCAGTGGTTCTCAAGTCCCCCCCAACCAGCGCAAAGCATTCTGGGTAGAAACACAGATGTAACACACAGCGTCACTGAACGTTGTTGCATTGACATGGTAGTGAGAAGCTTGTGCTGGACCAGTGCTGGGACCAGTGCTGGACCAGTGCTGGACCAGTGCTGGACCAGTGCTGGAGCAGTGCTGGGACCAGTGCTGGAGCAGTGCTGGGACCAGTGCTGGACCAGTGCCAGTGCTGGATCAGTGCTGGGACCAGTGGACCAGTGCTGGGACCAGTGCTGGACCAGTGCTGGACCAGCTCTTCTGCAGGCTCAGTCTGCTTCTCTGCTTAGTCCTGATCATTGCAGAGAAGGAGGCCTCACATGAATATGAGGGCAGGAGCTGCTCCAGAGCTTTCTGCCCAGGTCAGGGTGCTCCTGTCTGTTCTCATGTTATCTCCTGTCTGTCTCATGTTATCTCCTGTCTGTTCTCATGTTATCTACAGTCTGTTCTCATGTTATCTACTGTCTGTTCTCATGTTATCTCCTGTCTGTTCTCATGTTATCTACAGTCTGTTCTCATGTTACTGTCTGTTCTCATGTTATCTCCTGTCTGTTCTCATGTTATCTCCTGTCTGTTCTCATGTTATCTACAGTCTGTTCTCATGTTACTGTCTGTTCTCATGTTATCTACTGTCTGTTCTCATGTTATCTCCTGTCTGTTCTCATGTTATCTACTGTCTGTTCTCATGTTATCTACAGTCTGTTCTCATGTTATCTCCTGTCTGTTCTCATGTTATCTCCTGTCTGTTCTCATGTTATCTCCTGTCTGTTCTCATGTTATCTCCTGTCTGTTCTCATGTTATCTACAGTCTGTTCTCATGTTATCTCCTGTCTGTTCTCATGTTATCTCCTGTTATCTCATGTTATCTACTGTCTGTTCTCATGTTATCTCCTGTCTGTTCTCATGTTATCTACAGTCTGTTCTCATGTTATCTACTGTCTGTTCTCATGTTATCTCCTGTCTGTTCTCATGTTATCTACTGTCTGTTCTCATGTTATCTCCTGTCTGTTCTCATGTTATCTCAGTCTGTTCTCATGTTATCTCTGTCTGTTCTCATGTTATCTACTGTCTGTTCTCATGTTATCTACAGTCTGTTCTCATGTTATCTACAGTCTGTTCTCATGTTATCTATGTTATCTACTGTCTGTTCTCATGTTATCTCCTGTCTGTTCTCATGTTATCTCCTGTCTGTTCTCATGTTATCTCCTGTCTGTTCTCATGTTATCTCCTGTCTGTTCTCATGTTATCTACAGTCTGTTCTCATGTTATCTCCTGTCTGTTCTCATGTTATCTACTGTCTGTTCTCATGTTATCTCCTGTCTGTTCTCATGTTATCTACAGTCTGTTCTCATGTTATCTACTGTCTGTTCTCATGTTATCTCCTGTCTGTTCTCATGTTATCTACAGTCTGTTCTCATGTTATCTCCTGTCTGTTCTCATGTTATCTACAGTCTGTTCTCATGTTATCTCATCTGTTCTCATGTTATCTCCTGTCTGTTCTCATGTTATCTACAGTCTGTTCTCATGTTATCTCCTGTCTGTTCTCATGTTATCTACTGTCTGTTCTCATGTTATCTCCTGTCTGTTCTCATGTTATCTCCTGTCTGTTCTCATGTTATCTCCTGTCTGTTCTCATCTCCTATCTCTGTTCTCATGTTATCTACAGTCTGTTCTCATGTTATCTCCTGTCTGTTCTCATGTTATCTACTGTCTGTTCTCATGTTATCTCCTGTCTGTTCTCATGTTATCTACAGTCTGTTCTCATGTTATCTACAGTCTGTTCTCATGTTATCTCCTGTCTGTTCTCATGTTATCTACAGTCTGTTCTCATGTTATCTCCTGTCTGTTCTCATGTTATCTACAGTCTGTTCTCATGTTATCTACTGTCTGTTCTCGTGTTATCTACTCTGCAGCACAGAGGCCCAGTCTTTAGTGTGTCCAGCATGGTGTCATCAGCACACATCTGGAGGCAGCAGGTCTCCTGAGGTCGGCTGTGGTGAACGGGTTCTTGGCTTTATGAGCAGAGACACTGCATCAGAGGCCTCCAGGGCGTTGGCTGATGTTGTGGAGGCTTTCTGCATCGTGTCTTGAGATGACCTGAATTCAGAAGGTTTCCTCTTCAAACCTCAGCTCCAACAGAACAACCACAAATCCTTGGGTGGGTTTCAACTCGTGGGCGTGAATCCCATTAAAACATATTCCTCTGAGTACTGAGTTTTTCCGGCTCTGGTTTGGCCTTCTTTGGCACTTGTCCCTCCGTGTTTTCAGCAGCATTGCTGCTACGCTTCAACCACCACTCCATTGTTTGAGTTTTCAAGGCGGCAGTGATTGACAAGTGATGACAGGTGATGACATTACATTACATTACATTACAGTCATTTAGCAGACGCTTTTATCCAAAGCGACTTACAGGAAGTGTATTCAACATAGGTATTCAAGAGAACTACTAGTCACCAGAAGTCATCAGTGCATCTCCTTTCTTAAACAAGCATCTTAAAGCATAAACCAGAGCAAAAGTATAGAAACAAACTAATATGATACAATAAGAGGAAGGCTCAGGGTAGTACTTCTTTATCAGGTAGTACTTCTTTATCAGTAGTACTTCTTTATCAGGTAGTACTTCTTTATCAGGTAGTACTTCTTTATCAGGTAGTACTTCTTTATCAGGTAGTACTTCTTTATCAGGTAGTACTTCTTTATCAGGTAGTACTTCTTTATCAGGTAGTACTTCTTTATCAGGTAGTACTTCTTTATCAGTAGTACTTCTTTATCAGGTAGTACTTCTTTATCAGGTAGTACTTCTTTATCAGGTAGTACTTCTTTATCAGTAGTACTTCTTTATCAGGTAGTACTTCTTTATCAGTAGTACTTCTTTATCAGTAGTACTTCTTTATCAGGTAGTACTTCTTTATCAGGTAGTACTTCTTTATCAGGTAGTACTTCTTTATCAGTAGTACTTCTTTATCAGGTAGTACTTCTTTATCAGGTAGTACTTCTTTATCAGGTAGTACTTCTTTATCAGTAGTACTTCTTTATCAGGTAGTACTTCTTTATCAGTAGTACTTCTTTATCAGGTAGTACTTCTTTATCAGGTAGTACTTCTTTATCAGGTAGTACTTCTTTATCAGTAGTACTTCTTTATCAGTAGTACTTCTTTATCAGGTAGTACTTCTTTATCAGTAGTACTTCTTTATCAGGTAGTACTTCTTTATCAGGTAGTACTTCTTTATCAGGTAGTACTTCTTTATCAGTAGTACTTCTTTATCAGGTAGTACTTCTTTATCAGGTAGTACTTCTTTATCAGGTAGTACTTCTTTATCAGTAGTACTTCTTTATCAGTAGTACTTCTTTATCAGTAGTACTTCTTTATCAGGTAGTACTTCTTTATCAGGTAGTACTTCTTTATCAGTAGTACTTCTTTATCAGGTAGTACTTCTTTATCAGTAGTACTTCTTTATCAGGTAGTACTTCTTTATCAGGTAGTACTTCTTGAAGAGGTGAGGTTAAAGATGGGCTTTACTTTATCAGGTCAGTGGGGAGTTCATTCCTCCACTGAGGGGTCAGGACAGAAAACAGGTGATGACAGGTGGTGATGACAGGTGATGTACAGGTGATGGCAGGTGATGACAGTGATTCTTTATCAGTGACATTACGTTTATTTCTTGATAGGTTATATATTTATTTTTTCAGTAATTTGAAACAGTCACTTTATGATTTTAAGTAGTTTACAGTGTGGTCGGTTGAAGGTGAGGATGAATATTAAATGATCTTGATGATGTAACAGATTATTTCAAACAGTCTGTTTTTATATATATATATATATTTATTTTTCTGTAATTTGAAACAGACACATTTATGATTTTAAGTAGTTTACATGTGTGGTCGGTATGAAGGTGAGGATGAGGATCATTGATGTGATGAAGGACAAACTGAAATGATCTTGATGATGTAACAGATGCTGCATGACACGAGCAAATTAAACAAACAGTCGTTTACACTGCAAACTGGTCAAATCTGGTTTTTGTAGTTCATCAACAGATCTCACCTGGTGGGTTTGTTTTCATCATGTGTTCATTCATCATGTGTTCATTCATCATGTGTTCACTCATCATGTGTTCATTCATCATGTGTTCATTCATCATGTGTTCATTCACCATGTGTTCATTCATCATGTGTTCATTCATCATGTGTTCATTCATCATGTGTTCATTCATCATGTGTTCATTCATCATGTGTTCATTCATCATGTGTTCATTCATCATGTGTTCATTCATCATGTGTTCATTCATCATGTGTTCTTTCATCATGTGTTCATTCATCATGTGTTCATTCATCATGTGTTCTTTCATCATGTGTTCATTCATTGTGTTCATTCATCATGTGTTCTTTCATCATGTGTTCATTCATCATGTGTTCATTCGTCATGTGTTCATTCATCATGTGTTCATTCATCATGTGTTCATTCATCATGTGTTCATTCATCATGTGTTCATTCATCATGTGTTCTTCTCATGTGTTCTTCTTATTCGTAGATCAGTAACATGCTCAGCTCATCCGTCACGCTCCGTTTATTTTGTTCTGCTCTCTAGTTTGTTCTGTTTACTAAAAGGTTCTGTCTCACTGCTGCTGGGTTCTGGTTCTGGTGCTCTGCTGGGTTCTGGTGCTCTGCTGGGTTCTGGTTCTGGTGCTCTGCTGGGTTCTGGTGCTCTGCTGGGTTCTGGTTCTGGTGCTCTGCTGGGTTCTGGTTCTGGTTCTCTGCTGGGTTCTGGTTCTGGTGCTCTGCTGGGTTCTGGTTCTGGTTCTGGTTCTGGTTCTCTACTGGGTTCTGGTGCTCTGCTGGGTTCTGGTTCTGGTGCTCTGCTGGGTTCTGGTTCTGGTGCTCTGCTGGGTTCTGGTTCTGGTTCTGGTGCTCTGCTGGGTTCCAGTGAGATGGTTCTTGGCATGATGAGTAGTCAGCATAGTTCTTCACAGCTTGGTTCTGTGTGGCTGTGAAGCCTGGATGAGTTCAGCTTCCATCTCAACAGTTTCACATCAACGAGCAGCTTCTTCATCAGTTCTTTACTCTCTGCTGCTGTAAAGGATTATCTTATCTTATCTTATTTTATCTTATCTTATCTTATCTTATCTTATCTTATCTTATCTTATCTTAAATCTTTGCTTTTGGGCTTTTTCAGGAAACTCATTTGAAACTTCCACATTTTTCAGCACTGCTCTGTGACTTCAGCTTTCAGCATTCCTTTTCCTAGTTATATATTTATATATATATATAGTTATAGTTATATATAACTCGACCACAGACAGACATTCCTCCAGCCCGGCCGCCTCCCCTCAGGCCGCTGATGGAGTGTCGTGTCGCCGCCGTGTCGTGTCTGAGCTGGGCCCTGCTCCTCGGAGGAGCCGCCTACATGCTGCTCCAGAGCCGGAGACCTGCGCGGTACGGCCGCTACGGGCCGGCGGGGGCCTCTGCTGCCCGGCCCGGCTGGCCTGGTTCCTGCAGGAGGCCCCGGCGCTGCTGTTGCCGCTGCTGCTGCTGCTGCTGCCGCCGGGGAGCCGGGAGCTGGAGACTGGACCGGGGAGCCGGGAGGGACCGGGGACCGGACCGGGGACCGGACCGGGGACAGGACCGGGAGCCGGGAGGGACCGGGGACAGGACCGGGAGGACGCTGCTGCTCTGCACCTTCATGCTGCACTACTTCCAAAGGTCAGGCTTCACTTTACAGCTGGTGATTCTGGATTTAATGTTCCTGCTGCATTAAAGTGTGTTTGAACTTTTAACTCCTTTATGTCCTGTTGAATATAATCTACAGCATGATTCATGTTACATGATTCATATAACATGATTCATGTTATATGAATCATATAACATGAATCATGCTATATGATTCAACATGATTCATATAACATGAATCATGTTGATGATCATATAATGATTCATATAACATGATTCATGTTACATGAATCATGTTATATGAATCATATAGCATGATTCATATAACATGATTCATATAACATGAATCATGTTATATGATTCATATAACATGAATCATATAACATGAATCATGTTATATGATTCATATAACATGAATCATATAACATGATTCATGTTATATGATTCATATAACATGAATCATATAACATGAATCACGTTTCTGACGGGGCTTTCACTATCTGCTCTGTACTCACCGTTATTGACACAGTCGGCCAGTATTTCATTGATTGTTAATAGCTCGTTAGCAACAGGTTCTATTCCATCCAGTCTTCAACATGCTGAGGTCCAACCACTTCTAAAGAAACTGAATCTTGATCCCTCGGTTCTTAACAATTTCAGGCCTATTTCTAAACTTCCGTTTTTATCAAAAGTTTTAGAGAAAGTTGTTTCAACCCAACTTCTAGCCTTTATGTGTCTTAATGACGTGTTTGAGAAGTTTCAGTCAGGTTTTAGAGCTTTACACAGAACAGAAACGGCCCTCCTCAAGGTGTCCAATGACCTCCTTTAGCAGCTGACGGGGGGAGCTCGATTTTAATCCTTTTGGACCTAAGTGCAGCCTTTGACACGGTAGACCATGACTTTTTAATCAACCGTCTTCAGAACTGGGTTGGCATCAAGGACTCTGCACTTAGTTGGTTTTATTCTTACCTCACTGACAGAACCCACTCGGTCACCATAGGTAATGACTCATCTTCTACTTCTAACATTACCTGTGGTGTTCCGCAAGGTTCTATTTTAGGTCCAATTTTATTTTCCATATACATGCTCCCCCTAGGTCAAATCATCAAACGTCATAATGTCTCTTTCATTGCTACGCAGACGACACACAGATTTACCTTCCACTGAGACCCGACGACCCAAGAAGCCTAGCTGCTATTATGGACTGTCTTAAGGATATCAACTGTTGGATGGCTCAGAACTTTCTTCAACTAAATAATTCGAAATCTGAGATCATTTTATTTAGTCCCCCAAACAACATCACTCCTATTGTAAATGCACTTGGTCCTCTGTCTTTAAATATAAAATCCACGACAAGGAACTTAGGAGTTCTGTTACAAAAGTAGTCCAGTCCTGTTCCTCCAAATCAGAACCATCTCCAAAATAAAACCTATCCTCACTCTCCCAGACCTGGAAAAAATCATACATGCATTTGTGTTTTCAAGACTGGACTACTGTAACTCCCTCCTCTCTGGCATCAACCACACGTCACTCTCTGGCCTCCAACTGGTTCAGAACTCTGCAGCGAGGCTTCTTACTGGTTGTAACAGACGACATCACATCACCCCAATCCTGGCTTCTCTTCACTGGCTCCCTGCTCGTTTTAGAATTGATTTTAAGGTTTTGCTGATCACTTTTAAAGCACGTCTGGGTCCGGCCCCGACATACATAGGAGAAATGTTGACCCCGTATGAGCCACTCGCAGCCTTAGATCCTCAGGTGGGGCCCTTCTGGCTGTTCCAAAGTCAAACTGAAAACCAAAGGCGACCGTGCTTTTGCCATCAGGGCCCCTCGGCTTTGGAACGACCTGCCGGAGGAGATAAGGCTTCAGAATCAGTAATCTCTTTTAAATCACTTCTTAAAACACATTTTTAAAGATTGGCTTTTATGTGATGTCGTCGTTTTATTGGTTCATTTTCATTTGGTCTTGGTATTTTATCTTATATTTGTTTACTATATTTTACCATTATCACTTGATTTAATTTATTTCATTATTTTATTTTGTTTGTTTATTTGATTGTCTCTTGTTATTTCATTTTGTTTCTTATGCACTGTCTTGCTGGCTGGTCTGTCAAAGCACTTTGTAAACCTTGTTTTTAAAAGGTGCTATATAAATAAAGTTATTATTGTTATTATTATATAAGATCATCAGATGTTAGTAGTACAGTAAAAAGTACAATATGTACCTCTGAGGAGTAGTACAGTGAAACGTACAACAGTAGGGAAAATATAAATCTTTAATATTGTGCAAAACATTGATTTTTTGGTTTGTATTCAGCACGCTTCTAGTCATGCATCTGTAATGGGTAAGCACGAACGGTGGATGATCAGCAAAATAAATAAACCACCAAGGTAGCGTCCACACAAGAAACACCCACATTTATAACTAAAATGCTGAATAATATTAGATTCATCTGTTGAACTCCTTTATGTCCTGTTGAATATAATCTACAGCATGATTCATGTTATATGAATCATGTTATATGAATCATGTTATATGAATCATGTTATGTGAATCATGTTATATGAATCATATTACATCACATTACAGTACATTACATTACAGTCATTTAGCAGACGCTTTTATCCAAAGCGACTTACAGGAAGTGTGTTCAACATAGGTATTCAAGAGAACTACTAGTCACCAGAAGTCATCAGTGCATCTCCTTTCTTAAACAAGCATCTAAAGCAGAAACCAGAGCAAAAGTATAGTGCAGAGGCAAATTACTACGAAAACAATGATTGCAACAGACTACTACGAATATAATAAGAGCTACAAACTACTGGAATAGGATAAGTGCAGTAAACGAATACGAATTCAATAAGTGCAGCGAACTGATACGAATACAGTAAGTGCAACAACTAATACGAGTGCAATAAATGCTACGAGGTGCTTATATGATTCATGTTATATGAATCATGTTATATGAATCATGTTATATGAATCATGTTATATGAATCATGTTATATGAATCATATTATGTGATTCATGTTATATGAATCATGCTGGACTTCTAAGCATTGGCCTGTTCTTAATCTGAATCATTGTGCCAAGTTAATTTAGTTAATAAGTTAAATTATTAAGCCAGTTAATGTGAGATCAAGAATTAAAAAAAAGATGAGTTGTGTTCCTTAATAAATGTGATTATTGTTTGTTTATTAACCGGCCTCCTGAGTCTGTTTTTAAGCAGCATAGAAAGCTGTCCAGAGGTCGCATGTTGAGGGAAAGAACCACATTCATTTTAAAAGTTTAAAACACAGAGTATGTGACTGTTCCTGCAGGAGTTTCATCTACGCCTTCCTGACCAGAGGGCGTCCCGTCCCGCTGCCCATCGTCCTCTCCGCCGCCATCTTCTGCTCGCTCAACGGCTTCCTGCAGGGACACCACCTGCTGCACTGCACCCAGTTTGAACACACCTGGCTGAAGGACGCTCGCATGGCTGCAGGTGGGTCACAGCAACATCCAGCCTGGCTCTAAACACTACAATACCCATGAGCCTCGGCAGCCGTTGTCGTGGAGAAGAATCCCGAAAGTGAAACTCAAACTGCCAAAGTTATAATGAAAAGGTAGCATGTGAAGCCCTGTGATTGGATGTTTGATGGTGAAGTGCATCCTGGGAATCGTAGTTAATCTTCTTTAAAGATGTCGGAGTTGTCTTCATCTAGTGTTGAGGTTAAAC
>NW_026554152.1:2500-5000 GCF_027596085.1 Anoplopoma fimbria | reverse complement strand
GCCCTACACCCCCCCACCACTCCTCTCTGCTGCCTCGGGGTGACTGGTTGCCCCGTCGCTCAGAGGTCCCTGCAGCCGATCCACCCGGTCACAGCTTCTCTCTGTCCTGACCCCACAGTGGTGGAATGAACTCCCCACTGACCTCAGGACAGCAGAGTCACTGCCCATCTTTAACCTCACCTCTTCAAGAAGTACTACTGATAAAGAAGTACTACTGATAAAGAAGTACTACCTGATAAAGAACCTCACCTAAAGAAGTACTACCTGATAAAGAAGTACTACCTGATAAAGAAGTACTACCTGATAAAGAAGTACTACTGATAAAGAAGTACTACCTGATAAAGAAGTACTACCTGATAAAGAAGTACTACTGATAAAGAAGTACTACCTGATAAAGAAGTACTACTGATAAAGAAGTACTACTGATAAAGAAGTACTACCTGATAAATAAAGTAATAAAGTACTACCTGATAAAGAAGTACTACCTGATAAAGTACTACCTGATAAAGAAGTACTACCTGATAAAGAAGTACTACCTGATAAAGAAGTACTACTGATAAAGAAGTACTACTGATAAAGACTACCTGATACTACCTGATAAAGAAGTACTACCTGATACTACCTGATAAAGAAGTACTACCTGATAAAGAATAAAGAAGTACTACCTGATAAAGAAGTACTACCTGATAAAGAAGTACTACCTGATAAAGAAGTACTACTGATAAAGAAGTACTACTGATAAAGAAGTACTACCTGATAAAGAAGTACTACTGATAAAGAAGTACTACTGATAAAGAAGTACTACTGATAAAAGTACTACTGATAAAGAAGTACTACTGATAAAGTACTATAAAGAAGTACCTGATAAAGAAGTACTACTGATAAAGAAGTACTACCTGATAAAGAAGTACTACCTGATAAAGTACTACTGATAAAGAAGTACTACCTGATAAAGAAGTACTACCTGATAAAGACTACTGATAAAGAAGTACTACCCTGATAAAGAAGTACTACCTGATAAAGAAGTACTACCTGATAAAGTACTACCTGATAAAGTACTACTGATAAAGACTACCTGATAAAGAAGTACTACCTGATAAAGAAGTACTACCTGATAAAGTACTACTGATAAAGTACTACCTGATAAAGAAGTACTACTGATAAAGAAGTACTACCTGATAAAGAAGTACTACTGATAAAGAAGTACTACCTGATAAAGTACTACCTGATAAAGTACTACTGATAAAGAAGTACTACCTGATAAAGAAGTACTACCTGATAAAGAAGTACTACCTGATAAAGAAGTACTACCTGATAAAGAAGTACTACCTGATAAAGAAGTACTACCCTGAGCCTTCCTAGCACTTATTATATTCGTAGTTTGTTGCACTTATTGTTTTTTAGTAGTAATCTGCCTCTGCACTATACTTTTGCTCTGGTTTATGCTTTGAGATGCTTGTTTAAGAAAGGAGATGCACTGATGACTTCTGGTGACTAGTAGTTCTCTTGAATACCTATGTTGAATACACTTCCTGTAAGTCTCTTTGGATAAAAGCGTCTGCTACATGACTGTAATGTAATGTAATATAATGTATATATATATATATATATATATATATATATATAAATATATACTATATAAAGATATTCTTATAATATCTTAAAATTATAACTTAAATATAGAAAAAAAATATTGGTATAATATTCTAAGTAAAATAGTAATATTAATTGTTTCGTAAAATATCCTCAAATATTAGTTCACTAAAATAAAGAAAATATAAATGAATCTCCCAAAACATAATTGATTATCAAAAAGGCAGTGGAGAAATATCACTGCAGATCCTAAATAATGAATAATAATACAAATATTAAATATTCTCTGTTCATTTCTAAAGAATGGAGTAAAAACATACTTTATAGTTAATCAGTTTTATAACTTAATTTATTTTACTGTTTTTTCTCTTATTATAAAACTAGCTGCTGTTTCAGCTGAATGTGATGTTAAATATAATATTGTGGTTTTCATTAAGATGTGTTGTTTTTAAACCAAACAGCTGTTTAGTATATTAAAGTCATAATTCATATGAACTGGTGACAGAGAGGCATGAACTGGTTTCACTGGTTTGTCACGTGTTCCTCTGTGTTGTGTGTCTGAGACCAGCAGGAGGCGCTGTGAGCCAACAGTTCATCATAAAACCATCAGAGACAGAAAACATGAATTATTAAAACCAGGATCTCTCTGTTACATTTATGTTTTCATACTTTCCTAAACTTCTGGTTTCATATTCAGAGACGTATCTGTTTCTCATCTGTGAACTTTTACTTTGAAAGGATCAAATCACAATATTTCTCTCTGAGATGTAGTGAAGTAGAAGTATACAGAAGAAGAACATAAAGAACATAAAGAACATAAAGAACATAAAGAACATAAAGAACATAAAGAACAAGTACGAGAGTTTCTGTCTCTTCTGATGAAACACGAGGAAAGAAAACGACCCTG
>NW_026554151.1:0-20000 GCF_027596085.1 Anoplopoma fimbria | reverse complement strand
AGAATTCCTTCCCCCCAGGAACCTCCGGCACCTTCCTCAGTCTCCTACCCCACTTCCCCCCTACAGCCTCCACCGATGTCAAAGTCCTCAATCCAAACCAACTCTTCTGTCCAGACTGCTTCTCCGGTCCAGGCACCTGGGCCTCCCATGTCCCCCATGCTGCCCCTGGGGGTCCGTGCAGGAGACCCCATAGCTTCCCAGAGGATGATGAGGAACGAGGAGGACGATAGCCTGAGTGATGCCGGGACCTACACCATCGAGACGGAGTCGCAGGACAAAGAGGTGGAGGAGGCTCGCAACATGATTGATCAGGTGAACTCGTCAGCTTCTGACCCAGAACACATTTCTGTATGAAGCAACTTTGAGGTTCAAACTGTTGATTTAAACTTCGTTTCAGTTCTGAGTAGAGAGAATATTTTCTTGTGTACTCCTTGAGACAGAGAAAACAGAATGGAGTATGGAGGCTCTACTGAAGCAGTTAGTCAGTAAAGACACCAACAAACATGGCTCTAGAGTTTCTTGGTTGGGGGTAGTGGTAAAGACCTTATTTGTGTTATAATATCCAAATAAGTGACCAACATATGTCTATACTCCCCCATCTCTTAATCTTCCATCAACCATAAAATTGTGAATATAAACGAGGTCCGCGTGCAGAAAAAGGTTCTATAAACATATCTGAGAACTACAACTACTTTCATGTGAGCTGCTTAAATAAACAGTGTGTTTTAAATGGCTTCAGGGATGCATGGAACCTCTTGTCCTTCTTGCTCCTTCCTGTTGCCGTGATCCTGCCCCCGTCCTCATGCATGCCCTGTGCTCTGACAGGTGTTTGGTGTCCTCGACTCTCCAGAGTACAGTGGTGTGAACACAGGAGTGTATAGACCTGTAATAAATGATGGCAAGGATGAGCAAGCTAACCTGCCTAGCGATGGTAGCACTGTGGACCCGTTGCATGGCTTTATCCCAGCTGCTATCAGCGGCCCCCAACAGGCCCCATACAGGTAAAAACCAGTAAAAACTGAATCAGAACCTGGAAAAACACCTGTGTAGCATGTTCTGATCCCAGTGCATGAAGTCTAGTGTTGTTACTCCCTCAGATTCTCCTGGTTCACTATTTACTCTGTCAAGTCTTGTAGGACTCTTTGGTCCCACATTCTATCGTCTGGTAAAGTTCATCATGTTGTTCTGTTTCCTAGGTTCCATCTGCTAATGCAGCAGGGCTGGAAGGACCCAAGTGGGTTTCCCGTTGGGCCAGTCTGGCAGACAGCTATGCTGAACCTGGTTCCGCTCCGCCTCAAGCAGAATGTCTGGAAGGTGCTGTCTAATTTCCCTCAATGCAGTTTATCAGAAAATGATATAAACATTATGTGTTAGGGTTGTGATCCGTATCTTAAATTATTCTTGGAGACTAATTCTAATATTGATGCTGGAAATGTTGAACGATGCCCCGGTTCAAGATGACAACAATGCGCTGAACTTTAAAAGCAGGATCCATGACCTTTGACCCCACATGGTCCATGTTGGAAAGCAGATCATGTGGACTCCTTTGATCTTGGTTTTGTTGTGGGCACATTTGTTGAGGATTTGGCCTTGAAACATGTATTTCTGAATATAAGACATTAAATTGAAAAACTGAGATAACTTTTATTCTTTTTGTAGATTTGCACTTCATGAGCCGGTCGATGGGAAATCACAGCTATGATAACTCTGAGTCGGAGTCCAGCCACAGCTCCAGAACAAGAAGGCTGCTCCCCCAGGTGCCTCCAGAAAAGCTGGATAGTGTTCCCCCAAGTATCCTGATTCGCCATGAGCCTTACCAAGTCCAGGAACCTCTGGACAGAGTCTCCGCCCCCTGCCAACAGGACTCCACCCAGCGCCTGTCCGTTCAGGATGATGTGGACCCGGACAGCCTGAGTGACGCCAGCCGTTCAGATGACGGGCCTGTTCTAGAGAAAACAAAGAAGAATCAGGCCAGGACTGGATCTTTGTCTCCAGGGGTCGTTGGTTCTCTGGTTAAGGGTCCAGAGAAAACTTCCCCTCCTCCAAATCCACCTCCTTTTACATCGGTTCTGAAGACAGTCCAGGGAAACCTGACCAGGCCCGGAGCCCGGTACAGTCTGAGAGGACACGCGACCCCCGGCAAAACCCCCCCCACCACCGTCCTGATCCGACACCTGAGTGGACATGAACCCAGGAGGACCGGTGTCAAACCCAACAGCTCTGCTCCAAACCTCCAAATACAGGACAAGGATTCTGTCCCCACTAAAGACAGCTGCATGTCGTCCATCGTCCGGCAGGAAAGCTTCACCAAAGACCGGCCCAGCGACACCGTCCAGATGAAGAAGCTTCCCCACATCTCCAGCCACCCGTCCATCAGAGACATGGAGCAGAGGAGGGACACCTTCCAGGACCAGCAGTCCTTCCTTCAGGAAGCAGAGGGAACTCTGTCCTCTCAGGACTCAAAGTTCCCCTCGTCTGGCTCCGGCCGTAGCTCAAAGAAAGGAGGCTCCTCCACCCACATGGATGACTCCCTTTCTGGAGAGTCAGATGTGGACACAGCGAGCACCGTGAGCCAGGTGAGTAGCAAGAACGCTCCAGTCAGCTCTGCTTCTAAAAAGCGTCCGGCCATCAGCAGCCTCCAAAAGGAGAAGTCTTCTTCCAGCCCGTCCATCCAGCAGAAGGGCCGGCAGCTCTCTGCCCGTGAACGCCTCTCTGAGAAACGCCGAAACCAGACATCTACGGATACATCGAGCAAAGCAGAGGCAGCAAAGCGCTTCCAGATGCGCCGCAGCGGGGGGAACCGCGGATCTCTGGATCTGTCAGAGGGCCAGCAAGGTTCTGGTCAACACTGGACCGAGACAACATCATCTGACCATGAAATATCCCGTCCATCCAGCCGAAGCAAGAAACTCATCGCCCCTCTTCAGAAAGAAGACAATGGAAAGACGCCCAAGACAGCAACTCAGCAGGTTTTGACCCGGTCCAACAGCCTGTCAGCACCGCGGCCAACCCGGGCCTCCATGCTCCGCCGGGCACGCCTGGGTGATGCCTCGGATAATGAAGGTGCCGAGACCGACCGGGGCTCCCAGAATTCTGACCACATCACTGCACCGTCCAAAGTGTCCGCCGATGGGAAGAAGCTGTCCAGGCTGGACATCTTAGCGATGCCCAGGAAGAGAACCGGCTCCTTCACAGCTCCCAGTGACAACGAGACGTCCTCCACCGGTCGCTCCAGTTTCTCCAATCGGAACTCTGAGTCCGTTGTTGCCGCCCGGAAGACGTCCGTGGGCGACGCCCGCCAGGCCGCTAACAAAGGGGGTGGAGCTCTGGGGAAGCAACCACTGACCCGTACCCGGTCCAGCGGAGCCAAGTACCCGACCGCCGGTGAGTCCTTGCTGGGTTTTAAAGACCTCACATACATCCTCTTTTCTTGTCCTACTGTTTATTTACATGGCGTTTCACCTGCTTGTCCTCTTTAACATCTGATGGCTCTAACATCTGTCCAATGTAAGTTCTGATGATACAAAATACATTATATAGTATTTATAACAGGATCTATCTGATTAAAGAATAAGTCAAAAAGAGAATCTGCTACGGACACACTTCAGTAGGCAGGAAAGCAATCTGATAAACATGTCATGTGTTTTTATTCATTACTTTAGAGATTAATTTAGACAAGGCTTTGTTTTAGTATGCGGCTGGTTTTACTTTCCTTGTGGATCACATCAGGTTTCTGTCCCTGGTGAGTTACTGTCGTCGAGCCTGCTGCTGTTACCATGGAAACACATCTTACCAGCATCTGTCTCTACCGTTCTCTGTCATGTTAGGAATATCAATGTGAGTCTGTTTCCATAAACCCATATCCTGGCTGTAAAAACAGAAAACGCCAAAGCAATATTATGACTTTACTGATCTATAGCAGCCGTTTCCATGGAGATGCCTCCATCCAGAGCTCAGACATCAGAGTTGAATCTCATTCAGCAACCAAAAAATTCAATTCAGCAGCTGAATTCAGTAAAATGAATCTAACTCTAAATGTCTCAGGTTCCCGTCGCAGACAGAAGGGCTCAGACTTCTCCTCATCCTCCGAGGAAGAATACGAGACAAGTGCCGGGAATCCCAAAACCAAACGCTCCTCCCATCCCTCCACCTCCTCCCAGACGCCACGCCACCGGACCGCTGCCACCCGATCCAAGTCTGTCTCCCTGGAGACGGAGGAGGAAGAGGACCAGAGCGAGGTCGACCCATACCAGAACTGGTCCACGCACAGCGCTGAGATCGCCAAGTAAAAAAAACAGTGATCCTTCCAGATCTGTCCCTTACCTTTTGGCTGGTCTTTCTTTCACCGCAGATCCAAACCTCCATGTTTGTGTTTCCCCTGCAGGCTCAGTCAGGACCTGGCCAAAGATCTGGCCATCCTGGCGAAAGAAATCCATGATGTTGCCGGGGACGGAGACTCACCGAGCTCCGGCATGGGCACCACCACCTCGCCCAGCTCGCTGCCCAACACGCCAGCCTCCACCATCTCTGCCAGGGAGGAGGTGGGTAACGCTGCACACCCTTAAACGTTGACCAAAACCACCACAACAACCGCCACAACCGCCACAACCGCCACAACCACCACAACCACCACAACCACAACAACCGCCACAACCACCACAACCACCACAACCACCACAACCACAACAACCACCACAACCACAACAACCACCACAACCACCACAACCACAACAACCGCCACAACCGCCAACCACTACAACACCACAACCACAACAACCGCCACAACCACAACAACCGCCACAACCACCACAACACAACCACCAAACATCCACCACAACCATAACAACCGCTACAACCACCACAACAACCACTACGACCTCTAAAACTGGGACCACACTAGATTTATTACATTGGAAATAACAATGATTTGACCACAACCAATGATTTAAAAATGGTGGACAGTCTGAACTGATGACTGTGACAACAAGGCGGGTTAGTTTAACTTGTAATGTGAATGAGTTTAGGATTCAAGTCTTCTTCACAGTAACACATTTAATCTTTAACAGCTGGAATCTGGAGAAAACTGATCGTGATCAGCATCAGGAGTCTAAACCGTCAGTCAGTAACTGTGTTCTGATGGTTTGTGTGTTCCCAGTTTAAACAGTAGAAAACATGTTGTCCTCTTTTCTAGTTCTGTAATTCTTCTCTTTGATATTCAAAACATCAAAGTGTGCCGTGAGGAAATGTTTTCTGCATTTGAGTTCCAGGTTGCAGGATGATGTTCAGGAGCTTCTTCATGCTTTGGATTCTCATGATTCATTTCTCTGTTGTGCTGCTCAGAGGCCATCTTATCCATACTGCTGTGGGGTTGGACCATCTCAGGTGTCTTACTCTGACTCATCACTTCTCCTGCAGTGTGATTGGTTCCCCTCCATCCTGCCCCTCCCACCACTGATCCTAACACTCCCCTTTCACCAGCGTTGGATTGTTCTGAAGCATTTGTTTGTTTTGAGATTTGTCTGATTGAGTTGTTCAGTATGAAAGATTATTAACCACAAAACTACTGATAGAACTCAAAACTAATCGAAACTGGATCAGTCTGCAGGGTCAAGGTGTGAAGTGACCACCAGGTGTACCGGTATGACAACCCGACCCAGACCTACAGGGCTCTACCAGACCAGAATCTACCGGACTCTACCCGACCAGACTCTACCCGACTCTACCTGACCAGACTCTACCCGACTCTACCTGACCAGACTCTACCCGACTCTACCAGACCAGAATCTACCCGACTCTACCTGACCAGACTCTACCCGACTCTACCAGACCAGAATCTACCCGACTCTACCAGACCAGACTCTACCCGACCTAGACCTATAGGGCTCTACCCGACCAGACTCTACCCGACCAGACTCTACCCGACTCTACCAGACCAGAATCTACCCGACCCAGACCTACCAGACTCTACCCGACCAGACTCTACCAGACTCTACCTGACTCTACCAGACCAGAATCTACCCGACCCAGACCTACCAGACTCTACCAGACCAGACTCTACCCGACTCTACCAGACCAGACTCTACCCGACTCTACCCGACCAGACTCTACCCGACTCTACCAGACCAGACTCTACCCGACCCAGACCTACAGGGCTCTACCTGACCAGAATCTACCTGACTCTACCCGACCAGACCTACAGGGCTACAAACAGTTCTTATCTACATGACTCTGCTCCACCCTGCAACAAATGTCCTAGTTCATTACCATCTGTGAGTCTAGTGGTAGTACTGGGTTAGTCTAGTGTAGTACTGGGTTAGTCTAGTGTAGTACTGGGTTAGTCTAGTGGTAGTACTGGGTTAGTCCAGTGGTAGTACTGGGTTAGTCTGGTGCAGTACTGGGTTAGTCTAGTGGTAGTACTGGGTGGTTAGTGGTAGTACTGGGTGGTTAGTGGTAGTACTGGGTTAGTCTAGTGGTAGTACTGTTTGCTCTCACATCTTTGTTTTCGGTCTGATTCCAGCTCAGATTGATTTTGTGTTTTCCATTCACTTCCACTGGCCTGCACCATTAATGAACTGGTTTGACTGGTTTTGGGACAGTTCATGGAGCTTCAGCTGGTGACCAGTAGGACCCTCCTGCACTCCTAAACCTCCCTGTTCTTGTAACACGCTGAATCCCAGCAGAACTAAAATTCACTGTTTCCCTCCTCCATCGAGCTGCATGTTGATTGGTGCATGCGTTCATGGAGCACCGCCGTCACGGCCGGCTGCTCGCTAATAATCAATCAATAACCGATAATCAGTGGTTGGATCACCGGAGCCAGACTCCCTTTACTCTCTTTCCAGCTGGTCCAACATATCCCTGAGGCCAGTTTAAACTACCAGAAGGTTCCTCCAGGTTCTGCTGTCATCTCGGACCTGGACGCAAACATGAATGAGCCGGAGCCCGGTTCTAAGCAACGCCGTCCGTGGAACCGCGAAGAGGTCACTGTCTAATCCCACTGAGGCCACGTTCACACTGCAGCTCAGCGTGTCCCCGTCTGAACCACATGTTTGATGATGTATTGATTCATATTTAATAGAACTTCACCCTAAAAAAGTCTGGTTAACCTCTCAACAGCTAGCTCCTCAGCTGGTGGTGGTCCGGTTGTGTTCACGGCGTTACGTTGGTCTAGTGCCCCCCCAGAGGCTGCACTGCTCATTACAGCCACAAAACAAACTGTTCCTAGTTGTTAGTGGAGCTGCACATGTAAATTCTGTCCTCAGGGCGGCGCTAGAGGACAGGTCATTGATTGGTTAACATCTGGAGGGAGCAGGAGAGTTTTAATTTGCTAGCTGATGTCCAGACTCAGAGATAAAAACTTCATTAAGTTTTTAATAATTAATAATAACTATGACTTCCTGAGTGTGCAGTGTGAACATTTGTTAAACTCATCAAACTAAAGGAGCAGCTGCAGTTAGTTTTGGTGTGCTGGGAAATCAGGACGTAGACTGCTGTGGGTGTCGGTGTGGATGTTCCAGACTCACCTGGACCTCTTTGTCTCTGAATGAACTCCACCAGGTGATCCTGGACAACCTGATGCTGAATCCAGTGTCTCAGCTGTCTCAGGCCATCCGGGAGAACACAGAGCAGCTGGCCGACAAAATGAAGTAAGGGAGCCAGATTTTTTTGGGGGGGGTGGTTTGTACTTTGTACTGGTTTGTCTGGGGCAGGTCCATCTAATCCTCATAAAGGGATCTCCTGTAGTTCGATCTGGTTGTGACGCTGCAGTTTGTTCTCAGGGTTCTGTTCCAGAACAAGGCCGAGGTCTGGGAGGAGATCGAGGCCAAGATCAACGCTGAGAACGAAGTCCCCATCCTGAAGACCTCCAACAAGGTTCTTCTGTAAACCCGTAAAGTATCCAGAGTACCTGTGAGGATCTGATGTGAGCGCATCTGAACTCTCTCTCCTTTCTGTTCCAGGAGATCACCTCCATCCTGAAGGAGCTGAGACGAGTCCAGAGGCAGCTGGAAGGTAAACACACCCCCAAAGATTTTCATTTAACTTTATTTAACCAGGTTTTCACTGACACTAAGAAAGCAGCACAGAGAAAATAAAAACAGAGTCCAGTTTTATGTTGAACATAAATGATTGATTACAAACCCAAAGTATTTGTTCACAGAGGCCGACTCCGTCTTTGCTCCCTGAAGGCGAAACGTCTGATTTTTATCTAAATTCATTTTGTTTTTCAACATTTAAATTGAGTTTCATTTAGTATTAAACTATATATTAATCACACTACTATACACTTTAAATTGAAATAAAAATAAATATAAATGTAAATACAATGAATAAATAAATGAAAATAAAGTTCAGAAACTTCAGAAACAGAGCAACAACAACAGAACGTCCTTTGTGCTAAGCTAGGCTAACCACCCTCTTGTTGTTCCTCCTGATGGTTTGGTAGACTGAGGTGGACCTGGGTGGACCTGGTGTGATCTTGACTCTGCTCTTCCTTCTGTTGTAGTGATCAACACCATCGTGGAGCCCGGCGGGGGTCTCCAGTCTGCAGCCGTCGGGACGCCGTCTCTCAGTCAGACTCGACCGTCCTCCAGGGACAAGAAAACTGCTGCCAAACCTCGTGGCGCCCCCCCGACCTCCAACGCCAACACAAGCACCAAAAGACCACCTCGTGGACCCGATGGGGCCCACTACATGGCCTGAACCGACCCCTGTAGCACCTGTGGACCGTAGCCATGAATCCACGCCGCCTGCAGCCGCATGGCTCCGCCTCTTTCCAGTGATCAGCTGACCTGATCACCGGCTGTAGCACAGAGAAGGTTCATCAGCCGCAAAGACCAACTCCATCATGGCGGCTTATTTGGTCCTCAGTGTCCCACAATTCATTGCACGCCAGTCACAGTGATGCTGCGTCCCGGTTCCATTCTACATACCAATAGTACAGAGTACTACACTTGTATCATAGTATTAGTATAGTATAGTATAAGGTTTTACTACACAAATAATCCTTGTGCTCCTGTTATCACCGATGGAGGTCAGACCAGAACATGAAGAGGACCTGCTCATTGTAGTCCTGAAGGACTCGTTCTAAGTCAAACACATCGATTCATATATCAGATGAATATTATATTAGGTTTCCACCGATAGATCTCCTGATGCTGAGATGTTCCTCTCAGTGACCTGAGGAATACCAACCTGAACAGAAGAACTTTAACAAGCAGACACACAACAACTTTGTCCCATGGTGCTCCTGGTCCTCCTGAGGCTCCTGTGGTGGTCCTGGTCCTCCTGAGGCTCCTGTGGTGCTCCTGGTCCTCCTGAGGGTCCCATGGTGGTCCTGGTCCTCCTGAGGCTCCTGTGGTGGTCCTGGTCCTCCTGAGGGTCCCATGGTGCTCCTGGTCCTCCTAGGGGTCCCATGGTGGTCCTGGTCCTCCTAGGGGTCCCATGGTGGTATTGGTCCCTGAGAACCCTTAAGTTGAGACTGAAGAGCTTCCCCTTAAAACCCTCATGAATGTTGAAATACCCTCTCCCAGATTGAGATACCAGGTCCCCTTTTGGAGCCAGTTTCTAGATGGTGGTCAGGAACCCACATGGAACCACCACCGACCATGGCCAGGAAAGAGACCAGGAGGGGTCTTAGTGTGCTGGACTTTGTCTGTCTGAGCTCCATGGAGGTTTTGTGGAAGACTCGATGATGAAGGTCAAACCTGTTGGTTCTCAGTCAGTGACGTTGTCTTCACCTCCGTTCCCTCTGAGCAATGCCTTGTGGGACATTAGAGAACATCCCTCCTGAGAACCGGCCCCTCAAACAGGACTCAGACCACCTGCAGGACTGGAGACGCTGGTTCTGTGTCGTGGATTCATGGAGCCGATTGAACTAATCTCATCGTAGCCGCTGATTCAACGTTAAAGCTCCGATGATCTGTCGCTGCGCTGATCAGCTGATCGTTGTGTTTCCTGTCTGTGTGTAGAACACAAAGGTGACGAAGAACAAGTCCTGTTATATTTTACTGTGAATGTTAATGTGAATGTCTGTGGAGCTCAAACAGCTGATTGTCCTGCTGGTCCTTAAACGCATCGCCTTCTTTAATCACAATGAATGAAATGAGAAGATTCAGTTCTGGTTCTGTGAGCTCATCAACACAACGCTTTGGTTTCATTTCACGTCATCCAGCTGTTTACACATGTAGTAATAATAATAATAATATTATTATTATTGTTATAGATAAGGAGCTCCTCGTCACCAGAAGCTTTCCTCTTGACTCTGAGATGAAAGTCATAATTATTTTGTGTCCGATGAATCCGATCAGCTGTCTCCATCTTTATTTATGTTTCTGACTGAACTTCGTTCACGTCTGCAGTTTATTTAATAACTCAAACAACATGTTTTATATCACCTGAATCTGAATCTGTCTTTTCCAGAACTTTCTACTCCATCTCTTGGTCTTCACAGGCCGCTGTCCTTTGATCAGATGAGTTCAGGTTCTTTAGAAATAAACTCGATTGTCTTTGAAAACATCACAGTAATAACTTCCTGTCTCACAATGTAAACAATAAGAGTGAAATCATTTCTCGCTCCGAGGTTCTTCATCGGCTCCCGATGCAGCTTCATAAAACGATCAACCAACTCTTTATGGAAACAGAGCCGGAAGATAATCTGTAAACAAACGTTTGTACAGTTTCACCTGGTGGGAACACCTGCTCAGTGTGTGTGTTTCTGTGTGTGTCTGTGTGTGTGTGTGTGTGTGTGTGTGTGTGTGTGTGTGTGTGTGTGTGTGTGTGTGTGTGTGTGTGTGTGTGTGTGTGTTGTGTGTTGTGTGTGTTTCGGTTTCATCTCGTCCAGGACCTGGTTAGCCTAGCTTAGCACAAAGCCTGCTAGCCTCGCTCTCCTGTAGACAGACGTTGAGAGGATTTCTCTCAAGTGTTCGGCTTAAATAACTTTATTTTGTAAGGTGCATGTTTCCTGTAGCTCGAGGCGGGTGAGGGTTTGAGGCCAGTTCACCAAATGTGCACTTTTTCATTTGACACACATCTGTTAGTTTTTTATTACACTCATGGTGTTTTATTTTGACAGTCATGGGGTTTTATTTTGACAGTCATGGTGTTTATTTTGACAGTCATGGGGTTTTATTTTGACAGTCATGGTGTTTATTTTGACAGTCACGGTGTTTTACTTTGACAGTCATGGGGTTTTACTTTGACAGTCATGGGGTTTTATTTTGACAGTCATGGGGTTTTATTTTGACAGTCACAATGTTTTATTTTGACAGTCATGGGGTTTTCCTGCTCTGCAGCCAATGAGAATGTACCGATTCATCACCTGCCCACAACAGCAGCCTGATTGGCCGTTGCTGTGATGATGTCACTGCTGCTGCTCCAGTGCATGTGACTGTTTCCTGTTATCAAAGCTTTTAATGCTTCATCATGAAGGTGTTTCTGAAAACGTCATTTATTTATGAAGTCCATCTTCATCTTCATCTTCATCAGGATTTATTGTATCATAGAGTCATTTGTAATAAACTGATTTCATGCTCTGATGTTTAAAAACCACAAACTTCTCTCCGTTTACTTCCTGTTATATGTACTTCTCTGTGCTTTGTCATGTTACTTCAGTTGTCAACGAAGAAGTACTCAGACCTCTAACTGCAGGAAGAAGTAGTACTACTAGTGTAGAAATACTCTGTTGCAAGTAAAAATCCTGCATTCAAAACCTTACTGAAGTAAAAGTACATGAAGTTCTCAAGTTGTCAACAAATATACAAAGTAAAAATACTCCT
Organism: Anoplopoma fimbria; assembly: GCF_027596085.1. NCBI lineage: Eukaryota > Metazoa > Chordata > Actinopteri > Perciformes > Anoplopomatidae > Anoplopoma > Anoplopoma fimbria. The sequence goes on along the minus strand of NW_026554151.1, from coordinate 8,226 downwards.
TATGCTGAATGGCTCATTCTGTTTTTATTACAGTTATTACTGTTTAATCATGTAAGAGTACTTCATTTTTCATCAATGTGGAGCCATTTTTACATACTGTGTGTACTTCAAAGTACCGCATCCTATCATACAAACACATCATGTATTCTTCACCTAAAGAGTAAAAAGTACAATATGTACCTCTGAGGTGTAGTACAGTAGAAAGTACAATATGTACCTCTGAGGTGTAGTACAGTAGAAAGTACAATATGTACCTTTGAGGTGTAGTATAGTAAAAGTACAATATGTACCTCTGAGGTGTAGTATAGTAAAAGTACAATATGTACCTCTGAGGTGTAGTACAGTAGAAAGTACAATATGTACCTTTGAGGTGTAGTATAGTAAAAGTACAATATGTACCTCTGAGGTGTAGTACAGTAAAAGTACAATATGTACCTCTGAGGTGTAGTACAGTAAAAGTACAATATGTACCTCTGAGGTGTAGTACAGTAGAAAGTACAATATGTACCTCTGAGGTGTAGTACAGTAGAAAGTACAATATGTACCTTTGAGGTGTAGTACAGTAAAAGTACAATATATACTCTGAGATGTATTGGAAGAGAAGTATTAAGTAGCAGAACATGGAAATACTGAAGTAAAGTAAAAGTACCTCAGAATTGTGCTTGAGTACATAACTTGAATAAATGTACTTTCCTTCTTTGCACAAACCAAATGAAAGTAAAAGAAAGAGATGAAACCGTTTTAATAAACGATAAAACAAGTTCACTGAATAATGATAAACAGATTAACTAAAAACATTTTAAATCAATAATGAAATAAAATATCACATCATGTATTATTATTATGTAATATCATATAACTCAATATAACATATGCAGATCTGTTTCCCAGAATCCTCTGGGGCTGTCTGACATGTAAAAATAAAAATGTAATTAATTTCTCCTCTTTTATTGGCTCAGTTTTTCCTGATCTGACTCCGCCTCCTGGCCTGGAGGTGGGGCTACAGGTGAGTTTGACCCCACCCCTCCCACGATCACAGTGGCCTTCACACTGATTGGCTGGAGAATAAGCCACGGCCAGCAGATGTGTTAACCCCGCCCACCCCCTGCTCCTCTGGCCCCGCCTCCACAGGTACGCATGAGACCGAACACCTGATGATGTCACTCCAGCTCAGGTACACAAGCTGATTATCATAACTGATCAATTTAACTCAATGAGATGACCTCACCTGTCACCTGGGCGTGGCCCTCTCTGATGTCACTGCTGACATCATCAGGAGGCCAGCGCAGCTCTCCACCTGCTCCACCTGCTCCACCTGCTCCACCACGATGGACGGACACGCCAGGACAGTTTGGGAAAACACTCCACACTGGAAAACAAAATCCTTTGAATTGACTTGATTTTAATGTGTACATCGGTCCCACACGATCAGAATGTTTCCTCTTTTTCCCAATTAGTTATTGCTTGTTAAACCAAAATATTTCATTCACATTCAACTGTTTCAACATCATTTCTCAGCAAACATTGCATCGGTCACAGGCTCCTGCAGACTCCTCCTCTACAACATCAGGAGGATTCTCCCCTTCCTCCCGGAGGAGACGGTGCAGGTGCTCTACAGACTCTGGTCATCTCCCGCCTGGACTACTGCAACTCACTACTGGAGCCCCGGCGTCGGCCATCAGACCTCTGAAAGCTGCAGCTCGTCTGGTGTTCAATGACCCAAGTTCTCTCACACAACTTCCCTTCTCCGTTCTCTACACTGGCTCCCTGTAGGAGCATCCAGCTACAGACTCTGGTGCCTACAGGGCAGTGAGAGGAACAGCTCCTTCCTATCTCCAGACCATGAAGCCCTACACCCCCCCCCCCCCCCCACCACTCCTCTCTGCTGCCTCGGGGTGACTGGTTGCCCCGTCGCTCAGAGGTCCCTGCAGCCGATCCACCCGGTCACAGCTTCTTCCTGTCCTGACCCCACAGTGGAGGAATGAACTCCCCACTGACCTCAGGACAGCAGAGTCACTGCCCATCTTTAACCTCACCTCTTCAAGAAGTACTACCTGATAAAGAAGTACTACCTGATAAAGAAGTACTACCTGATAAAGAAGTACTACCTGATAAAGAAGTACTACCTGATAAAGAAGTACTACCTGATAAAGAAGTACTACTGATAAAGAAGTACTACCTGATACAGAAGTACTACCTGATAAACAAGTACTACTGATAAAGAAGTACTACCTGATAAAGAAGTACTACCTGATAAAGAAGTACTACTGATAAAGAAGTACTACCTGATAAAGAAGTACTACTGATAAAGAAGTACTACCTGATAAAGAAGTACTACCTGATAAAGAAGTACTACTGATAAAGAAGTACTACCTGATAAAGAAGTACTACCTGATAAAGAAGTACTACCTGATAAAGAAGTACTACCTGATAAAGAAGTACTACCTGATAAAGAAGTACTACTGATAAAGAAGTACTACTGATAAAGAAGTACTACCTGATAAAGAAGTACTACCTGATAAAGAAGTACTACTTGATAAAGAAGTACTTCTGATAAAGAAGTACTACTGATAAAGAAGTACTACTGATAAAGAAGTACTACTGATAAAGAAGTACTACTGATAAAGAAGTACTACCTGATAAAGAAGTACTACTGATAAAGAAGTACTACCTGATAAAGAAGTACTACCTGATAAAGTACTGTGTAGAAGTACTACCTGATAAAGAAGTACTACCTGATAAAGAAGTACTACTTGATAAAGAAGTACTTCTGATAAAGAAGTACTACTGATAAAGAAGTACTACCTGATAAAGAAGTACTACTTGATAAAGAAGTACTACTGATAAAGAAGTACTACTGATAAAGAAGTACTACCTGATAAAGAAGTACTACCTGATAAAGAAGTACTACTTGATAAAGAAGTACTTCTGATAAAGAAGTACTACTGATAAAGAAGTACTACCTGATAAAGAAGTACTACTTGATAAAGAAGTACTACTGATAAAGAAGTACTACCTGATAAAGAAGTACTACTGATAAAGAAGTACTACCTGATAAAGAAGTACTACTGATAAAGAAGTACTACCTGATAAAGAAGTACTACTGATAAAGAAGTACTACTTGATAAAGAAGTACTTCTGATAAAGAAGTACTACTGATAAAGAAGTACTACCTGATAAAGAAGTACTACTTGATAAAGAAGTACTACTGATAAAGAAGTACTACCTGATAAAGAAGTACTACTGATAAAGAAGTACTACCTGATAAAGAAGTACTACTGATAAAGAAGTACTACTTGATAAAGAAGTACTACTGATAAAGAAGTACTACTGATAAAGAAGTACCTGATAAAGAAGTACTACCTGATAAAGAAGTACTACTGATAAAGAAGTACTACTGATAAAGAAGTACCTGATAAAGAAGTACTACCTGATAAAGAAGTACTACCTGATAAAGAAGTACTACTTGATAAAGAAGTACTTCTGATAAAGAAGTACTACTGATAAAGAAGTACTACCTGATAAAGAAGTACTATCTGATAAAGAAGTACTACCTGATAAAGAAGTACTATCTGATAAAGAAGTACTACTTGATAAAGAAGTACTACCTGATAAAGAAGTACTACTGATAAAGAAGTACTACTGATAAAGAAGTACTACTGATAAAGAAGTACTACCTGATAAAGAAGTACTACTGATAAAGAAGTACTACTGATAAAGAAGTACTACCTGATAAAGAAGTACTACTGATAAAGAAGTACTACTGATAAAGAAGTACTACCTGATAAAGAAGTACTACTAAAGAAGTGATAAAGAAGTACTACCTGATAAAGAAGTACTACTGATAAAGAAGTACTACTGATAAAGAAGTACTACTGATAAAGAAGTACTACTGATAAAGAAGTACTACCTGATAAAGAAGTACTACTGATAAAGAAGTACTACTGATAAAGAAGTACTACTGATAAAGAAGTACTACTGATAAAGAAGTACTACTGATAAAGAAGTACTACTGATAAAGAAGTACTACTGATAAAGAAGTACTACCTGATAAAGAAATAAAGAAGTACTACTGATAAAGAAGTACTACCTGATAAAGAAGTACTACCTGATAAAGAAGTACTACCTGATAAAGAAGTACTGATAAAGAAGTACCTGATAAAGAAGTACTACCTGATAAAGAAGTACTACCTGATAAAGAAGTACTACCTGATAAAGAAGTACTACCTGATAAAGAAGTACTACCCTGAGCCTTCCTCTTATTGTATTCATATTAGTTTGTTTCTGTACTTTTGCTCTGGTTTCTGCTCTTAGATGCTTGTTTAAGAAAGGAGATGCACTGATGACTTCTGGTGACTAGTAGTTCTCTTGAATACCTATGTTGAATACACTTCCTGTAAGTCGCTTTGGATAAAAGCGTCTGCTAAATGACTGTAATGTAATGTAATGTAATGTAATGTAATGTAATGTAATGTAATGTAATGTCAGTTACCGTAACACCATTTTATTGTGTAATGTTAAAGGAATTGAATCATGAGGGTACCTGATTTACAACTGCAACTCCAACTAGATTTCTTAATGCTATTATTAAAACGGTATGATGTAACTTGAAAGCAATTTTATTATGTCCCTGGTGTCCGAGTTAGGTCTGTAAATCTAACTTGATTTGTTAAAGTTAATTCTATCCAAACATATTGTAGACATCGGCTCCATTTTCACACGTGTGCAAATACAAAAATCAAAAGGAAAGAAACTGATTTGCATTGACAAAAAAAGACAACGAGTCAGAGTTCTGTACTAAAGGTTTGGTATATTGAGCCTTAAACACTGTAAACACTGTAAACACTGTAAACACTGTAAACAAACACTGTAAACACTGTAAACACTGTAAACAAACACTGTAAACACTGTAAACACTGTAAACACTGTAAACAAACACTGTAAACAAACACTGTAAACACTGTAAACACTGTAAACATCTACAGCAGTGGATTCAAACACAAATGCATAATAATGCAAACAACACGCCACACAGCTGGTTTACAACAAAAATGTCAATTCTACATAAAGTGCAATGGATTCACAATACACACATAATATATATTATATTATATTATACACACACACACACACACATAATATATATTATATTATATTATACACACACACACACACACACACACACATAATATATATTATATTATATTATATATTATATTATATTATATATTGTGACGACCCCGCCTACTTATTGACTACCTATCTTCATTAAGGTGATCAGCTGATGGCCTTCTCATTGGCCCTCCTTACAGGCGTCCACACCTTTTGGGGTTTTCGTTGGCGGTTTTGTTAAAGTTATGTTTTGTATAAAATAAACCTTTATTTTATATTGGTAATGCACCGTCTCTCCCGTTGTTGTCATCGCCGTTGAGCCGGGTTATGAGTAATGGGGGCTCGTCCATAGTTGAGTGTAGATTCTGTTTGACGTGAGTTGGAGTTTGTTTGGCCTGCAGGTGTTCTCCTTTAGTACCTGTGTGGGCGGTGCCTTTGTTTGTTTGCCTTAAGGGTAAAACGGTTGTTGCTCATTTTGCGAGTGTTTGTCCGTAATTAAGGGGGAGTTCATGGTGCATACGGGCTGACGGGTCAGGGTGAGTATCTGATCTGACGGGTCAGGGTCAGGGTGAGTATCTGACGGGTCAGGGTGAGTATCTGACGGGTCAGGGTGAGTATCTGACGGGTCAGGGTGAGTATCTGACGGGTCAGGGTGAGTATCTGGGTCGCTCATTAGTTTATGCCATTAACAAAAGCCGGTTGACAAGTGTTGTCCTCAGCGTGTGTCTCAGTGCGGTGCAGAGTGTTCCCTGGTAGCATAGCGGGTTCCCTTTGGGTTCGTTGCGGGGTCGTGTAGTGTTGTGGAGGCAGAGTGGTTAAAGCAGTGTCTTGTTTAGTTAGCGGGGAAACTCCAAACTGGGATCCTCTTAGTGCGCACGGGGACACTTCGCTGTCTTGCTGGTCCGGTTCGGGCATAACGGTGTGTTGTGCTTGGTCCTAGTGGTGGTCTTGGTCCTAGTGGTGGTCTTGGTCCTAGTGGTGGTCTTGGTCCTAGTGGTGGTCTTGCTTGGTCCTAGTGGTGGTCTTGGTCCTAGTGGTGGTCTTGGTCCTAGTGGTGGTCTTGGTCCTAGTGGTGGTCTTGGTGGTCTTGGTGGTCTTGAGATGGCTGAATGTGAAGCGTTTGTGGCGGCTCCGTCAGAGGAGGCCTTGGACAAGTGTACAAAGGAACAGTTGTTGAAACTGTCGGAGTATTATTCGGTGGCCGGGATAGAAAGGAAGCGTAAAGAAGATATTAAAGTTGCTTTGAAGGTAAAACGTATTGAACTGGGAGTCCTTACGTCTGGCCCGGTGCCAGCTCCTCCACCTGCCGTAGGCATGTCTCTTCAGACTCAGGGGCTGACGTTTGAGCAGCAAAAAGAGCTCCTCACGATGCAGTTGGAACATGAGAGATTTAAGTGTGAGATGGAAGCTAAAAAACAGAGCTGGAGGTGATCCGCCAGCGGGAGGGTTATCGTCTGGCTGCTGAGAGGCAGGAGGAGAGGTGTTTAATGAGAGGGATCCTGACTCATTACACGGTGGTCCTTTAATGAGAGGGGTCCTGACTCATTACACGGTGGTCCTTTAATGAGAGGGATCCTGACTCATTACACGGTGGTCCTTTAATGAGAGGGATCCTGACTCATTACACGGTGGTCCTTTAATGAGAGGGGTCCTGACTCATTACACGGTGGTCCTTTAATGAGAGGGGTCCTGACTCATTACACGGTGGTCCTTTAATGAGAGGGATCCTGACTCATTACACGGTGGTCCTTTAATGAGAGGGATCCTGACTCATTACACGGTGGTCCTTTAATGAGAGGGGTCCTGACTCATTACACGGTGGTCCTTTAATGAGAGGGGTCCTGACTCATTACACGGTGGTCCTTTAATGAGAGGGATCCTGACTCATTACACGGTGGTCCTTTAATGAGAGGGGTCCTGACTCATTACACGGTGGTCCTTTAATGAGAGGGATCCTGACTCATTACACGGTGGTCCTGTAATGAGAGGGATCCTGACTCATTACACGGTGGTCCTTTAATGAGAGGGGTCCTGACTCATTACACGGTGGTCCTTTAATGAGAGGGATCCTGACTCATTACACGGTGGTCCTTTAATGAGAGGGGTCCTGACTCATTACAGGTGGTCCTTTAATGAGAGGGTCCTGACTCATTACACGGTGGTCCTTTAATGAGAGGGGTCCTGACTCATTACACGGTGGTCCTTTAATGAGAGGGGTCCTGACTCATTACACGGTGGTCCTTTAATGAGAGGGGTCCTGACTCATTACACGGTGGTCCTTTAATGAGAGGGGTCCTGACTCATTACACGGTGGTCCTTTAATGAGAGGGGTCCTGACTCATTACACGGTGGTCCTTTAATGAGAGGGGTCCTGACTCATTACACGGTGGTCCTGTAATGAGAGGGATCCTGACTCATTACACGGTGGTCCTTTAATGAGAGGGGTCCTGACTCATTACACGGTGGTCCTTTAATGAGAGGGGTCCTGACTCATTACACGGTGGTCCTTTAATGAGAGGGGTCCTGACTCATTACACGGTGGTCCTTTAATGAGAGGGGTCCTGACTCATTACACGGTGGTCCTTTAATGAGAGGGATCCTGACTCATTACACGGTGGTCCTTTAATGAGAGGGATCCTGACTCATTACACGGTGGTCCTGTAATGAGAGGGATCCTGACTCATTACACGGTGGTCCTTTAATGAGAGGGATCCTGACTCATTACACGGTGGTCCTTTAATGAGAGGATCCTGACTCATTACACGGTGGTCCTGTAATGAGAGGGATCCTGACTCATTACACGGTGGTCCTTTAATGAGAGGGATCCTGACTCATTACACGGTGGTCCTTTAATGAGAGGGATCCTGACTCATTACACGGTGGTCCTGTAATGAGAGGGATCCTGACTCATTACACGGTGGTCCTTTAATGAGAGGGATCCTGACTCATTCTGTGTGCTGTTTGAGCGTGTTTCTGATGAGGACTGTGCTCTGCTGCTCCAGTGCGTCCTCACAGGTAAGTCCTCACAGGTAAGTCCTCACAGGTAAGTCCTCACAGGTAAGTCCTCACAGGTAAGTCCTCACAGGTAAGTCCTCACAGGTAGGTCCTCACAGG
>NW_026554150.1:0-2411 GCF_027596085.1 Anoplopoma fimbria | reverse complement strand
AGGAACCATAACTGATTTAATGAGCCATTCGCAGTTTCACTGTACCGGCCGTGTGTACTTAGACTTGCATGGCTTAATCGATCAACCAGGTAGCCCACAGACGCACGCCGGAGCCGGGTGGAGACCCACCGGACCGCGCGTGCACCAGGGGGGTTTTGCGAGCCCCGCCGAACAACCACGGAGGGCCGTCGGCGGGGCGAAGCGAGAAGCATCGGGGGTTGGTGCGGTGCACCTGGGTTTGAGAAACAAAGTGTTATCCGGAGGCACGCCGCGCTCGCGAGGAGGTTACCGTGGGGAACCGCGACACGGCGACGGCCTCCGTCGTAGGACAACTGGGACAGACGGAGCATCTCGATCTCGCTTAAAATCGGCCGACCCGGGAGGAATGCAGGGGAGGGGTCCGAAAACACCCCCTTGCGAAAGCCCTCCCTGCCTGGAATCGAACCCGCAAGCCGGAGGAACCGCCCACCAGAACACCGGCATGAAGCCGGCCGGCGGGGCCCTCCGATGGCGGGTCACGTTTGCATATCGGTCAGACGGTCAAACAGCGGCAGCCCAGCGGAGGCTCATATATATCGGGCATGAAGCCTGAGAAAAAACCGTTCATTTGGCTCAAAGTGTCAAAAAAGTAGCATATTGCGTCAAAATATGCCCAGGGGAGGCTCATATATCTCGGACATGAAGCCTGAGAAAACTCCAATAGCACCATAAAAAGGGTGTCACATCGCCTCAAATTCGTCCGAAAAAGACGCATCAATCTCGGATAAGGCGTTTGTCAAAGACCGCTGTCTTTTCATGGACGCGATGTTTTTGAAAACTGGGTTTCTGAAATCGTGCGAGAGGTGGCTTGGTGATACCCTACCAAAAGTGGTCACATCGGGTAAGTGTGACAAAGATGCTATCAAACCTCCTATGCATTTTGACAATAACCTTACCCGTTGTAAAACACTCTGTCATATTTTCGCTATGCTGATCACGACGATTTAAACCGGGCAAGGTGGCACAAGAGACGATGGACACGCCTGCGAATCACCACCCGCTGTCCGTATTAAAACACTTTGAACATTTCCACGCGGATGGAGCAGCATGGAGAGGCTGATAGCACCACTGTTTAGCCGCTTCATGCACTCTTTTACGGACGTTTTCAGCCGGCGGTCGCGGTCATTTTCTCGCGGATGGAGCAGCATGGAGAGACAGGCTGACTGCACCACTGTTTCCCCACTCCATGCTCTCTCTTTTACGGACGTTTTCAGCCGGCGGTCGCGGTCATTTTCTCGCGGATGGAGCAGCATGGAGAGACAGGCTGATGGCACCACTGTTTCCCCACTTCATGCACTATTTTACGGACGTTTTCAGCCGGCGGTCGCGGTCATTTTCTCGCGGATGGAGCAGCATGGAGAGACAGGCTGATGGCACCACTCTTTACCCACTTCATGCTCTCTCTTTTACGGACGTTTTCAGCCGGCGGTCGCGGTCATTTTCTCGCGGATGGAGCAGCATGGAGAGGCAGGCTGATGGCACCACTGTTTCCCCACTTCATGCACTCTTTTACGGACGTTTTCAGCCGGCGGTCGCGGTCATTTTCTCGCGGATGGAGCAGCATGGAGAGGCAGGCTGATGGCACCACTGTTTACCCACTTCATGCACTCTTTTACGGACGTTTTCAGCCGGCGGTCGCGGTCATTTTCTCGCGGATGGAGCAGCATGGAGAGACAGGCTGATGGCACCACTGTTTCCCCACTTCATGCACTATTTTACGGACGTTTTCAGCCGGCGGTCGCGGTCATTTTCTCGCGGATGGAGCAGCATGGAGAGACAGGCTGATGGCACCACTGTTTCCCCACTCCATGCTCTCTCTTTTACGGACGTTTTCAGCCGGCGGTCGCGGTCATTTTCTCGCGGATGGAGCAGCATGGAGAGACAGGCTGATGGCACCACTGTTTCCCCACTCCATGCTCTCTTTTTACGGACGTTTTCAGCCGGACTCTTTACCCACTTCATGCACTCTTTTACGGACGTTTTCAGCCGGCGGTCGCGGTCATTTTCTCGCGGATGGAGCAGCATGGAGAGACAGGCTGATGGCACCACTGTTTCCCACTTCATGCACTCTTTTACGGACGTTTTCAGCCGGCGGTCGCGGTCATTTTCTCGCGGATGGAGCAGCATGGAGAGACAGGCTGATGGCACCACTGTTTCCCCACTCCATGCTCTCTTTTACGGACGTTTTCAGCCGGCGGTCGCGGTCATTTTCTCGCGGATGGAGCAGCATGGAGAGACAGGCTGATGGCACCACTGTTTCCCCACTCCATGCTCTCTCTTTTACGGACGTTTTCAGCCGGCGGTCGCGGTCATTTTCTCGCGGATGGAGCAGCATGGAGAGACAGGCTGATGGCACCACTGTTTCCCCACTC
>NW_026554149.1:0-926 GCF_027596085.1 Anoplopoma fimbria | reverse complement strand
TTCTTCCTGTCCCTGACCCCTCAGTGGAGGGAACGAACCCCCCGATCGACCTCCGGGACAGCAGAGTCACCGCCCATCTTTAACCTCACCTCTTCAAGAAGTACTACCTGATAAAGTACTACCTGATAAAGAAGTACTACTGATAAAGAAGTACTACCTGATAAAGAAGTACTACCTGATAAAGAAGTACTACTTGATAAAGAAGTACTACCTGATAAAGAAGTACTACCTGATAAAGAAGTACTACTGATAAAGAAGTACTACCTGATAAAGAAGTACTACCTGATAAAGAAGTACTACCTGATAAAGAAGTACTACCTGATAAAGAAGTACTACCTGATAAAGAAGTACTACCTGATAAAGAAGTACTACCTGATAAAGAAGTACTACCTGATAAAGAAGTACTACTGATAAAGAAGTACTACCTGATAAAGAAGTACTACCTGATAAAGAAGTACTACTGATAAAGTACTACCTGATAAAGAAGTACTACCTGATAAAGAAGTACTACCTGATAGAAGTACTACCTGATAAAGAAGTACTACCTGATAAAGAAGTACTACTGATAAAGAAGTACTACTGATAAAGAAGTACTACCTGATAAAGAAGTACTACTTGATAAAGAAGTACTACTGATAAAGAAGTACTACCTGATAAAGTACTACCTGATAAAGAAGTACTACCTGATAAAGAAGTACTACTGATAAAGAAGTACTACCTGATAAAGTACTACCTGATAAGAGTACTACTTGATAAAGAAGTACTACTGATAAAGAAGTACTACCTGATAAAGAAGTACTACCTGATAAAGAAGTACTACCTGATAAAGAAGTACTACCTGATAAAGAAGTACTACCTGATAAAGAAGTACTACTGATAAAGAAGTACTACCTGATAAAGAAGTACTACTGATAAAGAAGTACTAC
>NW_026554148.1:0-15442 GCF_027596085.1 Anoplopoma fimbria | reverse complement strand
CTTAAAGTACCAAAAATACACATTATTCAGAGTAATATTATATTATTACATTAATGTCACTGTAATGTTGCAGCTCATTTAATAACTTTATATTCTGCTGGTTGTATAATCAATAATAATACATCAACATTTATTAGATGAACAATAATCTGAATCTGTAAAGTAACTAATGAGCCGACTAGTCACTCTTAAGCACCAGACTATTCAGACAGTTAGACAGACAGACAGACAGACAGACAGTTAGAGAGAGACGGGCAGACAGACAGGCAGACAGACAGACAGACAGGCAGACAGACAGACAGACAGACAGTTGGCTCCTCCCTTCCTCCCTTCTCTCAGAATCAGACAGACAGACAGACAGACAGTTGGCTCCTCCCTTCCTCCCCTTCCTCTCAGAATCAGACTCTGGTGAATGAAGGTAAGAATCAGCTGCTTTATGATTTTCTAGCTGAGCGAGTCGTATTTTTATTCTGAGAGGATGATTCAGACGCTTATCAATCAGATTATTGATCCGTTGAAACATTGAAAACATCACTTAATTTCCTTCCTGAATGATGATGCTACTACATATCTGGTTTTAATTATTGATCTGTAGTGTGACACTGCAGGAAACCTGATCCATGTCATTGGACCTGGTTCAACATGTAGAACAGGTTTAAAGACGAGGTTCTGTTCAACGGAACGTTTAATATATGTTTTAATTAAGTTTTATTTATGCTTTAATTATGTTTTATTTATGTTTTATTTATGTTTTAATTATGTTTTATTTATGTTTTAATTATGTTTTATTTATGTTTTAATTATGTTTAAATTATGTTTTATTGATGTTTTAATTTTGTTTTATATATGTTTTATCGATTGTTTTATTTCATGTTTTATTGATTGATTTATTTATGTTTTAATTATGTTTTATCGATTTTATTGACGTTTTTTGATGTTCTATTGAGGAGAGGAGAAACAAGAAGGAGAGAGGAGGATGTTCTCCAAACTGAAGAACCCTGCAAAGATCTGGAAGAACCGCAGACAAAAGAACCACACTGAGACTAAAGGTCAGAACCAACAGAACCCCACATAGAACACCATCAGGCCAGAACCAACAGAACCCCACATAGAACACCATTAAGTCAGAACCAACAGAACCTCAGATAGAACACAATCAGGTCAGAACCAACAGAACCTTAGATAGAACACAATCAGGTCAGAACCAACAGAACCTTAGATAGAACACCATTAGGAGAGAACCAACAGACCTTAGATAGAACACAATCAGGTTGGAACCAAGAGAACCTTAGATAGAACACAATCAGGTCGGAACAAACAGAAGCTTAGATAGAACATCATTAAGTCAGAACCAACAGAACCTTAGATAGAACACAATCAGGTCAGAACCAACAGAACCTTAGATAGAACACCATTAGGTGAGAACCAACAGAACCTTAGATATAACACAATCAGGTTGGAACCAAGAGAACCTTAGATAGAACACCATTAGGTCAGAACCAACAAAACCTTAGATATAACACAATCAGGTCGGAACCAACAGAACCATCAGTTTGACCTTAGTGTCCTGTAGGCTCACAGGTCCTGAAGGGTCCTAAGGGTCCTGAAGTACCCTTTCTGTGCACATTTACATTACATGACATTACATTACAGTCATTTAGCAGACGCTTTTATCCAAAGCGACTTACAGGAAGTGTATTCAACATAGGTATTCAAGAGAACTACTAGTCACCAGAAGTCATCAGTGCATCTCCTTTCTTAAACAAGCATCTAAGAGCAGAAACCAGAGCAAAAGTACAGAAACAAACTAATATGAATACAATAAGTGCTCAGAGGAAGGCTCAGGGTAGTACTTCTTTATCAGGGTAGTACTTCTTTATCAGGTAGTACTTCTTTATCAGTAGTACTTCTTTATCAGGTAGTGCTTCTTTATCAGGTAGTACTTCTTTATCAGGTAGTACTTCTTTATCAGGTAGTACTTCTTTATCAGGTAGTACTTCTTTATCAGTAGTACTTCTTTATCAGGTAGTGCTTCTTTATCAGGTAGTACTTCTTTATCAGTAGTACTTCTTTATCAGGTAGTACTTCTTTATCAGTAGTACTTCTTTATCAGGGTAGTCCTTCTTTATCAGGTAGTACTTCTTTATCAGGTAGTACTTCTTTATCAGGTAGTACTTCTTTATCAGGTAGTACTTCTTGAAGAGGTGAGGTTAAAGATGGGCAGTGACTCTGCTGTCCTGAGGTCAGTGGGGAGTTCATTCCTCCACTGAGGGGTCAGGACAGGAAGAAGCTGTGACCGGGTGGATCGGCTGCAGGGACCTCTGAGCGACGGGGCAACCAGTCACCCCGAGGCAGCAGAGAGGAGTGGTGGGGGGGTGAGATAGGAAGGAGCTGTTCCTTTACTAGCGTACTAGCTTTGTGTTGTCAGAGTTTGAGGTCCTGAAGGAACTCATTCATAATAACACAAGAATGTTCTGTTTGTTGCAGAGGATGAGTTGTTCTCTGAGGAGGTTCCTGAGCAGGAGGAGGAGCAGTTGGAGGAGGTCGGCAGGAGGCTGATCATCAGGGAGGAGCAGCTGTTCAGTCAGGACTCCCCCAGTGAAGAGGAGGAGGACCAGCTGCAGAAAGACTTTGAGGCTCTGAGACTACAGATGTGGATGGCCGTTGACAACACCTTCACCACCTCCACCTCCTCCACCTTTACCACCATCGCCTCCTCCTCCTCCACCGCCTCCTCCTCCTCCTCCTCAGGGCAGTTGAAGGTCCTGAGGAGTGCTGTGGCCTCCATCCAGCAGCAGGAGATGCAGGACCGGCTCTGGACAGGTTGTCTTGAGGAACGGGTCCCAGTGTGGCGTCCTCAGAAGTGTCTCAGGACTCACAACACTCTGCTGCATCACCTGGTGGAGTCCAGACTGATGAAGGCTGCTGAGGATGACTGCAGAGAACCTGAAGAACTGTCCTCTCCTCTGAAGAGACAGGTGAGTCATCAACCTGCAGGTGTGTTTTATGGAGAACCTATGTTACTAAACCACTTGTACAGGTGTGTCTTATGGAGAACCTATGTTACTAATACACCTGTGCAGGTGTGTCGTATGGACAACCTATGTTACTAAACCACCTGTACAGGTGTGTCTTATGGAGAACCTATGTTACTAAACCACTTGTACAGGTGTGTCTTATGGAGAACCTATGTTACTAATACACCTGTGCAGGTGTGTCGTATGGACAACCTATGTTACTAAACCACCTGTACAGGTGTGTCTTATGGAGAACCTATGTTACTAAACCACCTGTACAGGTGTGTCGTATGGGGAACCGTTACTAATACACCTGTGCAGGTGTGTCGATGGGGAAGCGTATGAAGGAGGACCTGCTGACGGTGGTGAGGACGGTTCAGGACTGTTACCCTCCACAGATGGACATCCTGAACCTGTACGCCGGACTCTTCCACCAGAACTTCTCTGCTCGGCTGACTGAACTCGCTGCTCCGGGTGTGGAAATAGACAACTGCTGCTACCTGCTCCTCTGGATCAACCACTATTATCCACAGTGAGTCCATCACATCTTCACCTCCTGTATAACTGAATCTGTAACACCGACCGGATCAGCGATCATTCAGAGTCTTCAGGGTCTCAGCTGGACGGATTAAAGAACTAAATCAGTTTCACATCTGGACCCTCAAACATCTTCAGGTTTGGATGTTTGAGAATCTGGTTCAGCCTCCTGATTCTTCTTTTACCATGTTTATATTTTCATCTTATAACTGACTCACATTTGATAATTTAGACAATAAAGAAAGGGATGAATGCAGCTGATATAATATTATGAGACCAGACTTTATTGATCTCTGAGGATAAATCGTTTAAATAAGAGACATTATGGAGATTCAATTCTTCACCATGAGAACATGTATACAGGTAAGAGTACGATAGGTACAATAGACATGGTAATAATACATAATAAAGTATATAATGTCATATATATGTATTATATGTACAGAATATGTACTACAGTCAACCTTTATCGTTATACTATACAGACCTTTTCTAATAACTCAATAATAAAACTTAATTTCATCAGAGATCCACTGATCTGGGGCCAGTTTAGCTGTGACATCTCAGGGGAGTTTGTTTCCTCCTGCAGTGAAATATTAAACCATGAAGAACTGCAGGGAAAGATCAAGACGGCCTGTCTGGGTTCTCTGCTGATGCAGGACCACCTTAACCGCCTGGAGGACCAGTACCTGACCCACACTGAGGTACAGACCAGCAGACCGATGGGTCCTGGTCCCAGTCAGGGAGTCCTGTAATGTTATTTAGTGTTACTTTACTTTAACACTTGTTGTTTCTCAGATTGTTGTTATGTTGTCATAAAGTTTTTAAAAAGTTAGTTTATCTTAAGTTTATCTTTAAATGTCGTCTGTGAGTAAAGTGAAAGTGTTGGTCAAATAAAGTAAAGCCAGTGGAAGTATTCACAGTGAAAGGAGTAGAAGTGTCTGTTGAAGTGTTCACACTGAAAGGAGTTGAAGTGTGTTTCCTTCCTTCAGGACAAAGTGAAGCTGTGGCTGAACGCAGCTCTGAAAAAGAAGAGGAGAGCTGGCTGAGCGGCCAGAAACCTGAACTCATAGACCAGTACTGCTTCAGTCCACTGGCTATGGATGTCATACAGGTGAGACACAGGTGTGACACATCCAGGTAGTGTTGCAGGTTTACCTGGACATGTCTCTGTGTTTGTGTGTCCAGGTGATGAACAGCTCCCTGAGCGACTTCAACTGTGTGATCAGAGAGCAGAGCAAAGCTCAGAGGATCACCGCTCACCTGGACGGCTTCCTCAGCAGGTAGAATACTTATGGGGCTCGTTGATCCAGGTGTGAGGTTAGAGTACTAACAGGGATCATACAGGTGTGAGGTTAGGGTACTAACAGGGCTCATACAGGTGTGAGGTTAGAGTAATATCGGGGATCATACAGGTGTGAGGTTAGAGTAATATCGGGGATCATACAGGTGTGAGGTTAGAGTACTAACAGGGATCATACAGGTGTGAGGTTAGAGTACTAACAGGGCTCATACAGGTGTGAGGTTAGAGTACTAACAGGGATCATACAGGTGTGAGGTTAGAGTAATATCGGGATCATACAGGTGTGAGGTTAGGGTACTAACAGGGATCATACAGGTGTGAGGTTAGGGTACTAACAGGGCTCATACAGGTGTGTCGTTACATTAATACACTCTGTGTTTCAGCTATAAGACGTGTGTGGAGGAGTTTGTGAAGGGAAACCACGGCAACGCTGGCTCGATGATCAAAGCTCAGCTGGTCTGTGAGCAGCAGCTCAGGTACGACCTGAAGCATTCTTGGAAGTGTAGGAAGTCACTGCTAGATGAGGCAGTTGGTGGGAATGTGGACTCTGATTGGACGCTGTTTTCCTGCTCTTTCATTGGTTCTCTGTGACTGTCCTCAGGGATTACATCACAAGTCAAACTGGAAGTCTGTCGGAGCCGCAGAGACAAAGCTGTCTGGACAGTCTGTCGGCCCTGAAGGATTGTGGGTACAGGTGTTTCACCTGTCCTATCCACATCCAGCTGAAGGTACAAATACATCAAAAGTGAAGCTTTGATTCCTCTTTGCTTTAAAAGCCATGACCTTTGACTCTAAATGCAAAATTAGACTGTGTGTTTGTTCAAACGGGCCAAATGCTGGTAAGAAAGAGGATCCCAACGCTCAGGACCATAGAGGAGCATCGGTAGAGGAGGATCTGTAGAGGAGATCGGTAGAGGAAGATCGGTAGAGGAAGATCCGTAGAGGAGGATCTGCAGAGGAGGATCCGTAGAGGAGGATCCGTAGAGGAGGACCTGTTCAGAAGGATTGGTAGAGGAGGATCGGTAGAGGAGGATTGGTAGAGGAAGATCCGTAGAAGAGGATCCGTAGAGGAGGATCGGTAGAGGAGGATCCGTAGAGGAGGATCGGTAGAGGAAGATCGGTAGAGGAGGATCGGTAGAGGAAGATTGGTAGAGGAAGATCAGTAGAGGAGGATCCGTAGAGGAGGATCCGCAGAGGAGGATCGGTAGAGGAGGATCGGTAAAGGAGGATCTGTAGAGGAGGATTGGTAGAGGAGGATCGGTAGAGGAGGATCGGTAAAGGAGGATCTGTAGAGGAGGATTGGTAGAGGAGGATCCGTAGAGGAGGATCCATAGAGGAGGACCTGTTCAGAAGGATTGGTAGAGGAGGATCGGTAGAAGAGGATCCGTAGAGGAGGATCGGTAGAGGAGGATCTGTAGAGGAGGATCCATAGAGGAGGACCTGTTCAGAAGGATTGGTAGAGGAGGATCGGTAGAGGAGGATTGGTAGCGGAAGATCCGTAGAAGAGGATCGGTAGAGGAGGATCCGTAGAAGAGGATCCGTAGAGGAGGATCGGTAGAGGAGGATCCGCAGAGTAGGATGCGTAGAGGAGGATCCGCAGAGGAGGATTGGTTCTGTGACAGATCAAAATGTTAATGTGACCTTTTTTGCATAGAATGAGCTGCATTCTTTCTCTCTCCGTTCATTTAGAGCTTCGATCCTCCGTCACCATATTATGTTTATTTCTCTGCTTGGTGTTCTTCATGTGAAGCTACATGAGTTTCCCTGAGAGTTTACCGCAGCAGGTCCAGGTCTGGCTGTACCACAGCAGGTCCAGGTCTGGCTGTACTTCAGCAGGTCTGGCTGTACCACAGCAGGTCCAGGTCTGGCTGTACTTCAGCAGGTCTGGCTGTACCGCAGCAGGTCCAGGTCTGGCTGTACTTCAGCAGGTCTGGCTGTACCACAGCAGGTCCAGGTCTGGCTGTACTTCAGCAGGTCTGGCTGTACCGCAGCAGGTCCAGGTCTGGCTGTACTTCAGCAGGTCCAGGTATAGCTGTTCTGCAGCTGTTGAGGCAGAAAACCATTGAAGAGACGAAGTTCTTGGAGTTTACAACCAGCGGGAATATTTTATTAAGGATGAGTTTGCAACAAAATTCAACACGTTAGTCCTTACATGATCTCTTATATAGCTTTAATCTCGCCCCCCTTCCATCACTTTCAGCCAATCACGTCTCGTCGATTGGACCATGACAAAGCACATCTGGCCTTTCACTCACGTACTGTTTTCCTTCATTAAATGTCAGGTTGTGATAACCTAAACGACAGGACTAATGTCACTCTCACCTCCCAACCCCTCCTGGCACGACTTTGGCACTTGTTTATGGGAATCGCTTGTCTCCCTCATTCCCACAGATGATCTTATCAAACAAGTTATTGGGGTTCAACATAACACGTTATATAAAGTTGTATAAAGTTGTATATTCGGTAGATTTTCCTCAACACAGCAGGTCCAGGTTCTGCGGTAGTCCTGTCCTGTAGGAGCCAACAGAAGCAGATCAACAGCATAGAGTAGAACCTGATCTGTGAGTGGAGCTTTGAGACCAGCTGCTTCTGGTTCCTCTAGTTAATGTGGATGTGGACTGGAAAGGGACTTCACTCTCACTCTGAGACAAACATCTGGTCCTTATGTTGACGGTTCCATTGTTTCATTGATTTAATTGAATAATGTTTGACCTTTTTTAAACCTCTGAGACACCAGAGATGTAGAAGTTGTTTTGGTTGATGTTGGTCCATGACGGCATTCAGGGTGTAAATATGGTCTGAGGGACTTTGTGTTGCTGAACCTTCACAAAGCTGGAATTCATCTCCAGAGTTAAAGCTGGTGAGACTCCAGATGTTTCACAGAAACACTCAGAGTTTCAGGAGGACCAACTGGAGCTCCAGCGTCTCCTTCAGGACCAGTTCTTCTCCTGGTTTCAGTCTGAGATAGAATCAGAATCAGCTCTATTTGCCAAGTATGCGTACGCATACAAGGAATTTGACTTCGATTTTTTTTCTTGCAGTTGGGGGGGGGGGTGAAGGTGGACTTGTGGAACCTGCAGTAGAACACATTCAGGTTGTTCGCCAGTTGACGACCAAACGTCTCCTTTCTGTTGCACAACATTTTCCCGGAATCACATGAACCAATCAATCACATCTCATGACCAATAACCACTAACTGACGATGTGTTCAGGTGTCTTTCAGTCAGCTGTGGACCTCTGTCTGGTTGGACGGGTCACTTCCTGTTGTTGACTCTCTGCTGGACTACCTGAACCAGCAGCTGATCCACCTGACTGACCTAAAACCAGCCTGCAGACAGGTGAAAAGGATTACCTGTCTGCCTGTCCACCTGTCTGTCTGACTGACCACCTGTCTGTCTGTTTAGCTGTCTGTCTTTCCATCTGTCTGTCTGTTTACCTGTCTGTCTGACTGACTACCTGTCTCTCTGCAGTCCCTGCTGTGTGTCCTCCATCAGGACCTGGTTCTTCAGTATGTAAAGAGGATGATGAAGACCAGGATGAGGAGCAGAGAGCAGCAGGTGGGCGGAGCTCAGAGGATGAAGGAAGACGTCCAGAAGATCACTGACTTCTTCAGCGAGGGGGTGAGAGTCCACCTCAGGTCTTGGTCTGTCCTGATCCAGGTCTCCTGGTCTGTCCTGATCCAGGTCTCCTGGTTCCCAGCAGAAACTCTGGGACCCGTCACATGAAAACCTTCAGCCTGTCTCACAGTACCTTGTCTGTGTCCTCAGGGCTGTAGTGGTACTGTAGTAGTACTGTAGTAGTACTGTAGTAGTACTCTAGTAGTACTCTAACAGTACCTTGTCTGTGTCCTCAGGGCTGTAGTGGTACTGTAGTAGTACTATAGTAGTACTGTAGTAGTACTGTAGTAGTACTGTAGTAGTACTCTAACAGTACCTTGTCTGTGTCCTCAGGGCTGCTCTGAGTCCCTCTGGCTCAGTGAGGTTCTCTGCAGCCTCGCTGAGGTTCTCCGTCTTCAGGATCCTGAAAGTGTTCAGCTGGAGCTCGTGAGTCTGACCAGAAGGTTCCCAGACCTCAGGTACACAGAGACTACCAGAGAGTGTGTACTTGTACCTCTAATCATGTATGTTTGCTTTTGAACTGTGTTTATTGTTCTGGTATCTGCAAACAAACCGGGAATCTTTTCTGATTCGGATTCTGAGAGAGCCAAAGAACAAAACAGGAAAAGACAGAAAAGATTTTGTTTCGTTTACTTTTTATTATCGATGACATCAGCAAAAGCAGCTTCTCACCTCATTTACTTTTTAATAACTAAGAGTCTCAGACAGGAAGTCAGGGGACAAACAGGACATGTAAAAACTAAACATCAGGTGTTCCTGAACTCACCTGAGCACACCTGAGCTCACCTGAGCACACCTGAACTCACCTGAGCACACCTGAGCTGAAGAAAGAGCCGTGTGTTCTGTGCGGTTTAAATAGGTCAGTTGATGTTCTCATATTCAAATACTGGAGCTGTGACCTGGATCAGCTGGATGACAAACACCTGGTTGCCATAGGAGATGCAGGTGTGGCTGGTTTGGTGTCAGGTGTCACAGGTGTGTGAAGAAAAAAGAAAAACACTGAGAGGACTCGTGTTCATAAGAAAACCTGCAGCATCAGAGAGAAACTGCCTGTCTGACTGATATAATATACTATATATTAATAAACACTTTATCTCTGAACATTATATTGATAAACACTTTATCTCTAAACATTATATTGATAAACACTTTATAAACACGTTGTTGTTCCCCATAAAGAGATTTTGTTTCTGTATTAATCAATAAGGTGTTTTATTGATCCCCCCCCCTCTGTTTCTCCTCAGTGATGTTCATGTGTCAGCGCTGCTTTCTCTGAAAACCGGCCTATCGGCGGCTGACGTTCGCTCCATCAGGCGGAGCGTGGAGGAGAACCGCCTACTCGTTGTCTCCACCAATGAGAGTCCTCCGTTCTTCTCCAGGGTCAAAGTGAAATGGATCAATCAAAAGATCAGTCAGATGGGGCTGAAGCCCTAACTAGTTTCAGAATGTCGGTGAAGTAGAAGGTTCAGACTGGTTCATATGAATCCATCTTGTTTCTGTCGTCATGTGATCAGGACATTTAACTCTGAAGGTCATGTGACATGATGAAGGACGGAGAGCTGAAGAGAGAAGAAGAAGCAGCTCCTTTAGACTCCAGTCTGATGTGGAGTTCCTCAGGGTTCCAAGCTGGGTCCTCTTCAGGTCCTTTTGTAAGAAGCTTCTCTGGTAGAGAACGTGGTAGAGAACTGTTCTGTTCTAGAGTCAGAACCAGCTGTTTGTTCTGCAGGTCAGAGCAGAACATCTGAGACAAATGATGTGGAGCGTCACCAGACTCCACTGACGGGCCTTTATCAGCTGCTACATCACCATGGAAACAATGAAACCAGTCACACACACACACTCATTATACTACACATCCGTTATGTTGTTCATATTAACGAACACTATTATCCTCAAGAGTAAAATAATCATATGTAGAGGAACTGCACTAATATGTTCTAATATGTTCTAATAATAATAATAATTTATTCGCACATATATTGTACAGTAGGAAGAAACAAACATAATCACATGCTCACTAGGAGACTGATCCTGGTCAGTCTCCTCAAACTCACATTCTCTCAGACCATCTCGAACTTCACATAGCTCTTGTATACAAGTAGCAACACCCATACAATCAGCAACGGTATCATTACATATTAGAAAAAAGACGTCTGTTATACGTCAACATATTTACATTAGTTGTGTACATGAGAAACTATTGGTTAAAAGCACGTCTGACTATACATCAATCCTTCAGAACACAGGCGAACTAAGGCATTATCGCTATTATGCACAGTGCACAGGAACATAGAGAAGCGAGATAATGACATTCAATATTAGCTGTTGACATAAGACTTGTCACAGTTCTTCCTCCATACTGTGGCGGCTGTGGCACATGAGGTAGAGCGCTTGTCCCGTAACCACAAGGTTGGTGGTTCAAACCCCTCTACCGGCAACATGCCGAGGTGTCCTTGAGCGAGACACCTAACCCAAAGTTGCTCCCCGGCGCTTCATTGCAGCCCACTGCTCCTCCGGGATGGTTAAATGCAGAGAAATAATTTCCCCATTGTGGGACTAATAAAGGATTGATTATTATTATTATTATTATTATACTGTCAGTAGCTCCATACTCCTGTCACTCTCCCTCACTCACCTAATCAGCCTCATGCAGTGCACCTGTCTGCCACGCCCACCTCACCAGCACCATCCCTCTCACCTGCTCACTCTGCTGCACCTACACCCTGCAGTGTTTAAACCCCAGTCAGTCACACACTCGCTGCCAGATCATTGGTTGAATTTATGCAATTTCCCGTGGACTGCCTTCCCGTTGCCGACCCTGCCTGCTTGTCTGGACTTCCCTGCCTTGCCTGTGCCCCGGTCAACGACTCAGCCTTCTGTCCCCGACCACCGGATTCCTACCTTGCCTTTGCCTCAGTTAGCCACCTGAGCCTTTTGTCCCCGACCACGAGTTTAGCCTCCGCTTCCTCTGGTTTCCGTTTCCGACAGTGTAAATGTACACAGTTTAAATGTACACAGTGTAAATGTACACAGTTTAAATGTACACAGTGTAAATGTACACAGTTTAAATGTACACAGTGTAAATGTACACAGTTTAAATGTACACAGTGTAAATGTACACAGTTTAAATGTACACAGTGTAAATGTACACAGTGTAAATGTACACAGTTTAAATGTACACAGTGTAAATGTACACAGTTTAAATGGGAGGAAGTGAGTAAAATAAATTAATGTACAAACAATAAGACGGTCAGAACATTGTTGTTTGGCAACTTATAAACAATATAAAGTATTATAATGTGTAATATGCCAGCGAGCATCTTCACGTTTAAACATGACTATGGTCACCGGTGAACAGACGTTCAACAGTGAATATGTTTTTAATTCTTGTTTAATTTACAGACATCTGAAATATGACAGCTCATCTCCTGGAGGCTTTGACAACATTTAAAGAAGAAACGGGAGATTCTGTTGTGTGTATTTTCAATGTTGTGGGCGTGGTCTGCACTCAGCAGCAGGGGGAGAGAGGTGTGGGAGTGGTTCATGAGAGAGGTGTGGGAGTGGTTCATGAGAGAGGTGTGGGAGTGGTTCATGAGAGAGGTGTGGGAGTGGTTCATGGGAGAGGTGTGGGAGTGGTTCATGGGAGAGGTGTGGGAGTGGTTCATGGGAGAGGTGTGGGAGTGGTTCATGAGAGGGAGTGGTTCATGAGAGAGGTGTGGGAGTGGTTCATGAGAGAGGTGTGGGAGTGGTTCATGGGAGTGGTTCATGAGAGTGTGGGAGTGGTTCATGAGGAGGGGAGTGGTTCATGGGAGAGGTGTGGGAGTGGTTCATGAGAGAGGTGTGGGAGTGGTTCATGAGAGAGGTGTGGGAGTGGTTCATGGGAGAGGTGTGGGAGTGGTTCATGAGAGAGGTGTGGGAGTGGTTCATGGGAGGGAGGGTTCATGAGAGTGGTTCAGTGGGAGAGGGTGTGGGAGTGGTTCATGAGAGAGGTGTGGGAGTGGTTCATGGGAGAGGTGTGGGAGTGGTTCATGAGAGGGAGTGGTTCATGAGAGAGGTGTGGGAGTGGTTCATGGGAACAGCGCCTGTAGCAGCTGGAGCCTGGCGATGGGAGGAAACAGAGGGAGGGTTATTGCCAGGTTGAAATGAGTGAGCTTGTGGGGGCGATGGAGGGAGGCTGAGGTGAGGAACTTCCTGCGAGGAGCAGGAGTCGGTCGGACAGGCGCTGATGTCCACCCCTCTGCTCCCTGTCCCCGGGGTGGACGGCGAGGTGATCCTCCGCGAGGATAATGGCTGCCCCCAAGTCCCCAGGTCGGTGGCACCGCACCCATTCCGACGTCCCAGTCGGGAGGCCCTCCACAAACTGTTCAATAGTGATCCTCCCCAGCATCTTCTGCTCCCCAGCAGACTCCCTGGCTGTAGCCACCTGTTAGTCCCTCAGCCTCTGGGCATACACGAGGACGGTCGGTGGGTGTCCATGTCGTAACCCCGGACCGTCGACGGTTCCGGGTCCTCGGGGAGAAACCCGTCCTATCAAGGACGGCTTTCTTTATGTCCTGGAAGTGTCCCCGTGAGGCCGCTGGCAGGCCGAGCGCCGCAGTTTGTCCTCCCCTGACAGCAGGGGGAGCAGTTTGTCCTCCCCTGACAGCAGGGGGAGCAGTTTGTCCTCCCCTGACAGCAGGGGGAGCAGTTTGTCCTCCCTGACAGCAGGGGGAGCAGTTTGTCCTCCCCTGACAGCAGGGGGAGCAGTTTGTCCTCCCCTGACAGCAGGGGGAGCAGTTTGTCCTCCCCCTGACAGCAGGGGGAGCAGTTTGTCCTCCCCTGACAGCAGGGTGATGGAGGGGGTGGAGCCGCCGCCCCGACCGGGCCAGCAGGCTCTCCAGGACCCGGGTCTGCCTCTCCGCCTGGCTGTGGAGCCTCCATCTGCCGCCGGGTCACCTCCGCCTGTTGCTGGTGCATGGCCGCGTCTCCCCCAGCCTCTGGGCCAACGCCGCCACCGGCTGTGTCTCTGCTCCGTCCTCCCCGTGTTGAGGTCTTCAGGCGCCAGTGTAGCCGCCTCTCGACTACCGTAGGTTCTCCCAACACAGGTACGGCTTCAGCGGGTCAGTTCCACAAAGGTATATTTATTTATTTCACAATAAACACAACATGCGGACCGTCGTCGCTCCGCTGCTCTCGGTCCACCGTCCCCGGAACAACACCTCTCTGACGGCTTTACTCCCGTCTCAGTCCTCGTGTGTGACTGTTCCTCCAGAACTCCAGTCTGCTCCTGCTTAAGGATATGTATATATATATATATATATATATATATATATATTATATGCTCCTGCTTAAGTAGGTTTGGCATCATTATCACCACATTACAGCTGTGTTGATTGACCTCACCACGGCACTGTTCCCATGAACCACTGCCACAAGTACATTACATTACATTACATTATTACATTACATTACATTATTACATTATTACATTATTACATTATTACATTACATTATTACATTATTACATTATTACATTACATTACATTATTACATTACATTACATTACATTATTACATTACATTATTACATTACATTACATTACATTATTACATTACATTACATTACATTACATTACATTATTACATTATTACATTACATTACATTATTACATTACATTATTACATTACATTACATTATTACATTACATTATTACATTACATTACATTACATTACATTACATTATTACATTACATTACATTACATTACATTACATTATTACATTACATTATTACATTACATTACATTATTACATTACATTACATTATTACATTACATTACATTACATTATTACATTACATTACATTACATTACATTACATTACATTATTACATTATTACATTACATTACATTACATTACATTATTACATTATTACATTACATTACATTATTACATTACATTATTACATTACATTATATTACATTATTACATTATTACATTACATTATTACATTACATTACATTACATTATTACATTACATTATTACATGACATTACATTATTACATTACATTACATTATTACATTACATTATTACATGACATTACATTATTACATTACATTATTACATTACATTACATTACATTATTACATTACATTATTACATTATTACATTACATTATTACATTATTATTACATTACATTATTACATTATTATTATTACATTACATTATTACATTATTACATTATTACATTATTACATTACATTACATTACATTACATTATTACATTATTACATTACATTACATTACATTACATTACATTACATTATTACATTACATTATTACATTACATTACATTATTACATTACATTACATTATTACATGACATTACATTATTACATTACATTACATTATTACATTACATTATTACATTATTACATTACATTACATTACATTACATTACATTATTACATTACATTACATTATTACATTACATTACATTATTACATTACATTATTACATTATTACATTACATTACATTATTACATTACATTATTACATTATTACATTACATTACATTACATTATTACATTACATTATTACATTACATTACATTACATTACATTATTTACATTATTACATTACATTACATTACATTACATTATTACATTATTACATTATTACATTACATTACATTATTACATTACATTATTACATTACATTACATTACATTATTACATTACATTATTACATTACATTACATTATTACATTACATTATTACATTATTACATTACATTACATTATTACATTACATTACATTATTACATTATTACATTATTACATTACATTACATTATTACATTACATTATTACATTATTACATTACATACATTACATTACATTATTACATTACATTATTACATTACATTATTACATTACATTACATTACATTACATTATTACATTTTACATTACATTATTACATTTACATT
>NW_026554147.1:0-14219 GCF_027596085.1 Anoplopoma fimbria | reverse complement strand
ACTTAAAGTACCAAAAATACACATTATTCAGAGTAATATTATATTATTACATTAATGTCACTGTAATGCCGCAGCTCATTTAATAACTTTATATTCTGCTGGTTGTATAATCAATAATAATACATCAACATTTATTAGATGAACAATAATCTGAATCTGTAAAGTAACTAATGAGCCGACTAGTCACTCTTAAGCACCAGACTATTCAGACAGTTAGACAGACAGACAGACAGACAGACAGTTAGAGAGAGACGGGCAGACAGACAGGCAGACAGACAGACAGACAGGCAGACAGACAGACAGACAGACAGTTGGCTCCTCCCTTCCTCCCTTCCTCTCAGAATCAGACAGACAGACAGACAGACAGTTGGCTCCTCCCTTCCTCCCTTCCTCTCAGAATCAGACTCTGTGAATGAAGGTGAAACTGCTGCTTTATGATTTTCTAGCTGAACGAGTCGTGTTTTATTCTGGAAGGATGATCAGACGCTATCAATCAGATTATTGATCCGTTTGAAACATTGAAAACATCACTTAATTTCCTTCCTGAATGATGATGCTACTACATATCTGGTTTTAATTATTGATCTGTAGTGTGACACTGCAGGAAACCTGATCCATGTCATTTGACCTGGTCAACATGTAGAACAGGTTTAAAGACGAGGTTCTGTTCAACGGAACGTTTAATATATGTTTTAATTAAGTTTTATTTATGCTTTAATTATGTTTTATTTATGTTTTATTTATGTTTTAATTATGTTTTATTTATGTTTTAATTATGTTTTATTTATGTTTTAATTATGTTTAAATTATGTTTTATTGATGTTTTAATTTTGTTTTATATATGTTTTATCGATTGTTTTATTTCATGTTTTATTGATTGATTTATTTATGTTTTAATTATGTTTTATCGATTTTATTGACGTTTTTTGATGTTCTATTGAGGAGAGGAGAAACAAGAAGGAGAGAGGAGGATGTTCTCCAAACTGAAGAACCCTGCAAAGATCTGGAAGAACCGCAGACAAAAGAACCACACTGAGACTAAAGGTCAGAACCAACAGAACCCCACATAGAACACCATCAGCCAGAACCAACAGAACCCCACATAGAACACCATTAAGTCAGAACCAACAGAACCTCAGATAGAACACAATCAGGTCAGAACCAACAGAACCTTAGATAGAACACAATCAGGTCAGAACCAACAGAACCTTAGATAGAACACCATTAGGAGAGAACCAACAGACCTTAGATAGAACACAATCAGGTTGGAACCAAGAGAACCTTAGATAGAACACAATCAGGTCGGAACAAACAGAAGCTTAGATAGAACATCATTAAGTCAGAACCAACAGAACCTTAGATAGAACACAATCAGGTCAGAACCAACAGAACCTTAGATAGAACACCATTAGGTGAGAACCAACAGAACCTTAGATATAACACAATCAGGTTGGAACCAAGAGAACCTTAGATAGAACACCATTAGGTCAGAACCAACAAAATCCTAGATATAACACAATCAGGTCGGAACCAACAGAACCATCAGTTTGACCTTAGTGTCCTGTAGGCTCACAGGTCCTGAAGGGTCCTAAGGGTCCTGAAGTACCCTTTCTGTGCACATTTACATTACATGACATTACATTACAGTCATTTAGCAGACGCTTTTATCCAAAGACTTACAGGAAGTGTATTCAACATAGGTATTCAAGAGAACTACTAGTCACCAGAAGTCATCAGTGCATCTCCTTTCTCTAAACAAGCATCTAAGAGCAGAAACCAGAGCAAAAGTACAGAAACAAACTAATATGAATACAATAAGTGCTCAGAGGAAGGCTCAGGTAGTACTTTATCAGGGTAGTATTTTTTATCAGGTAGTACTTCTTTATCAGTAGTACTTTTTATCAGGTAGTGCTTCTTTATCAGGTAGTGCTTCTTTATCAGGTAGTACTTCTTTATCAGGTAGTGCTTCTTTATCAGTAGTACTTCTTTATCAGGTAGTACTTCTTTATCAGTAGTACTTCTTTATCAGTAATTTATCAGGTAGTACTTTATCCAGTTTATCAGGTAGTATCAGGTAGTACTTTATCAGGTAGTACTTCTTTATCAGGTAGTACTTCTTTATCAGGTAGTACTTCTTGAAGAGGTGAGGTTAAAAGATGGGCAAGACTCTGCTGTCCTGAGGTCAGTGGGGAGTTCATTCCTCCACTGAGGGGTCAGGACAGGAAGAAGCTGTGACCGGGTGGATCGGCTGCAGGGACCTCTGAGCGGCCCAAGGGCAACAGTCACCCCGAGGCAGCAGAGAGGAGTGGTGGGGGTGAGATAGAAGGAGCTGTTCCTTTACTAGCGTACTAGCTTTGTGTTGTCAGAGCTTCTGAGGTCCTGAAGGAACTCATTCATAATAACACAAGAATGTTCTGTTTGTTGCAGAGGATGAGTTGTTCTCTGAGGAGGTCTTGAGCAGGAGGAGGAGCAGGAGGAGGAGCAGCTGGAGGAGGTCGGCAGGAGGCTGATCATCAGGGAGGAGCAGCTGTTCAGTCAGGGACTCCCCAGTGAAGAGGAGGAGGACCAGCTGCAGAAAGACTTTGAGGCTCTGAGACTACAGATGTGGATGGCCGCGTGACAACACCTTCACCACCTCCACCTCCTCCACCTTTACCACCATCGCCTCCTCCTCCTCCACCGCCGCCTCCTCCTCCTCCTCAGGGCAGTTGAAGGTCCTGAGGAGTGCTGTGCCTCCATCCAGCAGCAGGAGATGCAGGACCGGCTCTGGACAGGTTGTCTTGAGGAACGGGTCCCAGTGTGGCGTCCTCAGAAGTGTCTCAGGACTCACAACACTCTGCTGCATCACCTGGTGGAGTCCAGACTGATGAAGGCTGCTGAGGATGACTGCAGAGAACCTGAAGAACTGTCCTCTCCTCTGAAGAGACAGGTGAGTCATCAACCTGCAGGTGTGTTTTATGGAGAACCTATGTTACTAAACCACTTGTACAGGTGTGTCTTATGGAGAACCTATGTTACTAATACACCTGTGCAGGTGTGTCGTATGGACAACCTATGTTACTAAAAAACCACCTGTACAGGTGTGTCTTATGGAGAACCTATGTTACTAAACCACTTGTACAGGTGTGTCTTATGGAGAACCTATGTTACTAATACACCTGTGCAGGTGTGTCGTATGGAGAACCTATGTTACTAAACCACCTGTATGTCTTATGGACAACCTATGTTACTAAACCACCTGTACAGGTGTGTCTTATGGAGAACCTATGTTAAATACACCTGTGCAGGTGTGTCGTATGGGGAAGCGTATGAAGGAGGACCTGCTGACGGTGGTGAGGACGGTTCAGGACTGTTACCCTCCACAGATGGACATCCTGAACCTGTACGCCGGACTCTTCCACCAGAACTTCTCTGCTCGGCTGACTGAACTCGCTGCTCCGGGTGTGGAAATAGACAACTGCTGCTACCTGCTCCTCTGGATCAACCACTATTATCCACAGTGAGTCCATCACATCTTCACCTCCTGTATAACTGAATCTGTAACACCCACGACCGGATCAGCGATCATTCAGAGTCTTCAGGGTCTCAGCTGGGACAGATTAAAGAACTAAATCAGTTTCACATCTGGACCCTCAAACATCTTCAGGTTTGGATGTTTGAGAATCTGGTTCAGCCTCCTGATTCTTCTTTTTTTACCATGTTTATATTTTCATCTTATAACTGACTCACATTTGATAATTTAGACAATAAAGAAAGGGATGAATGCAGCTGATATAATATTATGAGACCAGACTTTATTGATCTCTGAGGATAAATCGTTTAAATAAGAGACATTATGGAGATTCAATTCTTCACCATGAGAACATGTATACAGGTAAGAGTACGATAGGTACAATAGACATGGTAATAATACATAATAAAGTATATAATGTCATATATATGTATTATATGTACAGAATATGTACTACAGTCAACCTTTATCGTTATACTATACAGACCTTTTCTAATAACTCAATAATAAAACTTAATTTCATCAGAGATCCACTGATCTGGGGCCAGTTTAGCTGTGACATCTCAGGGGAGTTTGTTTCCTCCTGCAGTGAAATATTAAACCATGAAGAACTGCAGGGAAAGATCAAGACGGCCTGTCTGGGTTCTCTGCTGATGCAGGACCACCTTAACCGCCTGGAGGACCAGTACCTGACCCACACTGAGGTACAGACCAGCAGACCGATGGGTCCTGGTCCCAGTCAGGGAGTCCTGTAATGTTATTTAGTGTTACTTTACTTTAACACTTGTTGTTTCTCAGATTGTTGTTATGTTGTCATAAAGTTTTTAAAAAGTTAGTTTATCTTAAGTTTATCTTTAAATGTCGTCTGTGAGTAAAGTGAAAGTGTTGGTCAAATAAAGTAAAGCCAGTGGAAGTATTCACAGTGAAAGGAGTAGAAGTGTCTGTTGAAGTGTTCACACTGAAAGGAGTTGAAGTGTGTTTCCTTCCTTCAGGACAAAGTGAAGCTGTGGCTGAACGCAGCTCTGAAAAAAGAAGAGGAGAGCTGGCTGAGCGGCCAGAAACCTGAACTCATAGACCAGTACTGCTTCAGTCCACTGGCTATGGATGTCATACAGGTGAGACACAGGTGTGACACATCCAGGTAGTGTTGCAGGTTTACCTGGACATGTCTCTGTGTTTGTGTGTCCAGGTGATGAACAGCTCCCTGAGCGACTTCAACTGTGTGATCAGAGAGCAGAGCAAAGCTCAGAGGATCACCGCTCACCTGGACGGCTTCCTCAGCAGGTAGAATACTTATGGGGCTCGTTGATCCAGGTGTGAGGTTAGAGTACTAACAGGGATCATACAGGTGTGAGGTTAGGGTACTAACAGGGCTCATACAGGTGTGAGGTTAGAGTAATATCGGGGATCATACAGGTGTGAGGTTAGAGTAATATCGGGGATCATACAGGTGTGAGGTTAGAGTACTAACAGGGATCATACAGGTGTGAGGTTAGAGTACTAACAGGGCTCATACAGGTGTGAGGTTAGAGTACTAACAGGGATCATACAGGTGTGAGGTTAGAGTAATATCGGGGATCATACAGGTGTGAGGTTAGGGTACTAACAGGGATCATACAGGTGTGAGGTTAGGGTACTAACAGGGCTCATACAGGTGTGTCGTTACATTAATACACTCTGTGTTTCAGCTATAAGACGTGTGTGGAGGAGTTTGTGAAGGGAAACCACGGCAACGCTGGCTCGATGATCAAAGCTCAGCTGGTCTGTGAGCAGCAGCTCAGGTACGACCTGAAGCATTCTTGGAAGTGTAGGAAGTCACTGCTAGATGAGGCAGTTGGTGGGAATGTGGACTCTGATTGACGCTGTTTTCCTGCTCTTTCATTGGTTCTCTGTGACTGTCCTCAGGGATTACATCACAAGTCAAACTGGAAGTCTGTCGGAGCCGCAGAGACAAAGCTGTCTGGACAGTCTGTCGGCCCTGAAGGATTGTGGGTACAGGTGTTTCACCTGTCCTATCCACATCCAGCTGAAGGTACAAATACATCAAAAGTGAAGCTTTGATTCCTCTTTGCTTTAAAAGCCATGACCTTTGACTCTAAATGCAAAATTAGACTGTGTGTTTGTTCAAACGGGCCAAATGCTGGTAAGAAAGAGGATCCCAACGCTCAGGACCATAGAGGAGCATCGGTAGAGGAGGATCTGTAGAGGAGATCGGGTAGAGGAAGATCGGTAGAGGAAGATCCGTAGAGGAGGATCTGCAGAGGAGGATCCGTAGAGGAGGATCCGTAGAGGAGGACCTGTTCAGAAGGATTGGTAGAGGAGGATCGGTAGAGGAGGATTGGTAGAGGAAGATCCGTAGAAGAGGATCCGTAGAGGAGGATCGGTAGAGGAGGATCCGTAGAGGAGGATCGGTAGAGGAAGATCGGTAGAGGAGGATCGGTAGAGGAAGATTGGTAGAGGAAGATCAGTAGAGGAGGATCCGTGGAGGAGGATCCGCAGAGGAGGATCGGTAGAGGAGGATCGGTAAAGGAGGATCTGTAGAGGAGGATTGGTAGAGGAGGATCGGTAGAGGAGGATCGGTAAAGGAGGATCTGTAGAGGAGGATTGGTAGAGGAGGATCCGTAGAGGAGGATCCATAGAGGAGGACCTGTTCAGAAGGATTGGTAGAGGAGGATCGGTAGAAGAGGATCCGTAGAGGAGGATCGGTAGAGGAGGATCTGTAGAGGAGGATCCATAGAGGAGGACCTGTTCAGAAGGATTGGTAGAGGAGGATCGGTAGAGGAGGATTGGTAGCGGAAGATCCGTAGAAGAGGATCGGTAGAGGAGGATCCGTAGAAGAGGATCCGTAGAGGAGGATCGGTAGAGGAGGATCCGCAGAGTAGGATGCGTAGAGGAGGATCCGCAGAGGAGGATTGGTTCTGTGACAGATCAAAATGTTAATGTGACCTTTTTTGCATAGAATGAGCTGCATTCTTTCTCTCTCCGTTCATTTAGAGCTTCGATCCTCCGTCACCATATTATGTTTATTTCTCTGCTTGGTGTTCTTCATGTGAAGCTACATGAGTTTCCCTGAGAGTTTACCGCAGCAGGTCCAGGTCTGGCTGTACCACAGCAGGTCCAGGTCTGGCTGTACTTCAGCAGGTCTGGCTGTACCACAGCAGGTCCAGGTCTGGCTGTACTTCAGCAGGTCTGGCTGTACCGCAGCAGGTCCAGGTCTGGCTGTACTTCAGCAGGTCTGGCTGTACCACAGCAGGTCCAGGTCTGGCTGTACTTCAGCAGGTCTGGCTGTACCGCAGCAGGTCCAGGTCTGGCTGTACTTCAGCAGGTCCAGGTATAGCTGTTCTGCAGCTGTTGAGGCAGAAAACCATTGAAGAGACGAAGTTCTTGGAGTTTACAACCAGCGGGAATATTTTATTAAGGATGAGTTTGCAACAAAATTCAACACGTTAGTCCTTACATGATCTCTTATATAGCTTTAATCTCGCCCCCCTTCCATCACTTTCAGCCAATCACGTCTCGTCGATTGGACCATGACAAAGCACATCTGGCCTTTCACTCACGTACTGTTTTCCTTCATTAAATGTCAGGTTGTGATAACCTAAACGACAGGACTAATGTCACTCTCACCTCCCAACCCCTCCTGGCACGACTTTGGCACTTGTTTATGGGAATCGCTTGTCTCCCTCATTCCCACAGATGATCTTATCAAACAAGTTATTGGGGTTCAACATAACACGTTATATAAAGTTGTATAAAGTTGTATATTCGGTAGATTTTCCTCAACACAGCAGGTCCAGGTTCTGCGGTAGTCCTGTCCTGTAGGAGCCAACAGAAGCAGATCAACAGCATAGAGTAGAACCTGATCTGTGAGTGGAGCTTTGAGACCAGCTGCTTCTGGTTCCTCTAGTTAATGTGGATGTGGACTGGAAAGGGACTTCACTCTCACTCTGAGACAAACATCTGGTCCTTATGTTGACGGTTCCATTGTTTCATTGATTTAATTGAATAATGTTTGACCTTTTTTAAACCTCTGAGACACCAGAGATGTAGAAGTTGTTTTGGTTGATGTTGGTCCATGACGGCATTCAGGGTGTAAATATGGTCTGAGGGACTTTGTGTTGCTGAACCTTCACAAAGCTGGAATTCATCTCCAGAGTTAAAGCTGGTGAGACTCCAGATGTTTCACAGAAACACTCAGAGTTTCAGGAGGACCAACTGGAGCTCCAGCGTCTCCTTCAGGACCAGTTCTTCTCCTGGTTTCAGTCTGAGATAGAATCAGAATCAGCTCTATTTGCCAAGTATGCGTACGCATACAAGGAATTTGACTTCGATTTTTTTCTTGCAGTTGGGGGGGTGAAGGTGGACTTGTGGAACCTGCAGTAGAACACATTCAGGTTGTTCGCCAGTTGACGACCAAACGTCTCCTTTCTGTTGCACAACATTTTCCCGGAATCACATGAACCAATCAATCACATCTCATGACCAATAACCACTAACTGACGATGTGTTCAGGTGTCTTTCAGTCAGCTGTGGACCTCTGTCTGGTTGGACGGGTCACTTCCTGTTGTTGACTCTCTGCTGGACTACCTGAACCAGCAGCTGATCCACCTGACTGACCTAAAACCAGCCTGCAGACAGGTGAAAAGGATTACCTGTCTGCCTGTCCACCTGTCTGTCTGACTGACCACCTGTCTGTCTGTTTAGCTGTCTGTCTTTCCATCTGTCTGTCTGTTTACCTGTCTGTCTGACTGACTACCTGTCTCTCTGCAGTCCCTGCTGTGTGTCCTCCATCAGGACCTGGTTCTTCAGTATGTAAAGAGGATGATGAAGACCAGGATGAGGAGCAGAGAGCAGCAGGTGGGCGGAGCTCAGAGGATGAAGGAAGACGTCCAGAAGATCACTGACTTCTTCAGCGAGGGGGTGAGAGTCCACCTCAGGTCTTGGTCTGTCCTGATCCAGGTCTCCTGGTCTGTCCTGATCCAGGTCTCCTGGTTCCCAGCAGAAACTCTGGGACCCGTCACATGAAAACCTTCAGCCTGTCTCACAGTACCTTGTCTGTGTCCTCAGGGCTGTAGTGGTACTGTAGTAGTACTGTAGTAGTACTGTAGTAGTACTCTAGTAGTACTCTAACAGTACCTTGTCTGTGTCCTCAGGGCTGTAGTGGTACTGTAGTAGTACTATAGTAGTACTGTAGTAGTACTGTAGTAGTACTGTAGTAGTACTCTAACAGTACCTTGTCTGTGTCCTCAGGGCTGCTCTGAGTCCCTCTGGCTCAGTGAGGTTCTCTGCAGCCTCGCTGAGGTTCTCCGTCTTCAGGATCCTGAAAGTGTTCAGCTGGAGCTCGTGAGTCTGACCAGAAGGTTCCCAGACCTCAGGTACACAGAGACTACCAGAGAGTGTGTACTTGTACCTCTAATCATGTATGTTTGCTTTTGAACTGTGTTTATTGTTCTGGTATCTGCAAACAAACCGGGAATCTTTTCTGATTCGGATTCTGAGAGAGCCAAAGAACAAAACAGGAAAAGACAGAAAAGATTTTGTTTCGTTTACTTTTTATTATCGATGACATCAGCAAAAGCAGCTTCTCACCTCATTTACTTTTTAATAACTAAGAGTCTCAGACAGGAAGTCAGGGGGACAAACAGGACATGTAAAAACTAAACATCAGGTGTTCCTGAACTCACCTGAGCACACCTGAGCTCACCTGAGCACACCTGAACTCACCTGAGCACACCTGAGCTGAAGAAAGAGCCGTGTGTTCTGTGCGGTTTAAATAGGTCAGTTGATGTTCTCATATTCAAATACTGGAGCTGTGACCTGGATCAGCTGGATGACAAACACCTGGTTGCCATAGGAGATGCAGGTGTGGCTGGTTTGGTGTCAGGTGTCACAGGTGTGTGAAGAAAAAGAAAAACACTGAGAGGACTCGTGTTCATAAGAAAACCTGCAGCATCAGAGAGAAACTGCCTGTCTGACTGATATAATATACTATATATTAATAAACACTTTATCTCTGAACATTATATTGATAAACACTTTATCTCTAAACATTATATTGATAAACACTTTATAAACACGTTGTTGTTCCCCATAAAGAGATTTTGTTTCTGTATTAATCAATAAGGTGTTTTATTGATCCCCCCTCTGTTTCTCCTCAGTGATGTTCATGTGTCAGCGCTGCTTTCTCTGAAAACCGGCCTATCGGCGGCTGACGTTCGCTCCATCAGGCGGAGCGTGGAGGAGAACCGCCTACTCGTTGTCTCCACCAATGAGAGTCCTCCGTTCTTCTCCAGGGTCAAAGTGAAATGGATCAATCAAAAGATCAGTCAGATGGGGCTGAAGCCCTAACTAGTTTCAGAATGTCGGTGAAGTAGAAGGTTCAGACTGGTTCATATGAATCCATCTTGTTTCTGTCGTCATGTGATCAGGACATTTAACTCTGAAGGTCATGTGACATGATGAAGGACGGAGAGCTGAAGAGAGAAGAAGAAGCAGCTCCTTTAGACTCCAGTCTGATGTGGAGTTCCTCAGGGTTCCAAGCTGGGTCCTCTTCAGGTCCTTTTGTAAGAAGCTTCTCTGGTAGAGAACGTGGTAGAGAACTGTTCTGTTCTAGAGTCAGAACCAGCTGTTTGTTCTGCAGGTCAGAGCAGAACATCTGAGACAAATGATGTGGAGCGTCACCAGACTCCACTGACGGGCCTTTATCAGCTGCTACATCACCATGGAAACAATGAAACCAGTCACACACACACACTCATTATACTACACATCCGTTATGTTGTTCATATTAACGAACACTATTATCCTCAAGAGTAAAATAATCATATGTAGAGGAACTGCACTAATATGTTCTAATATGTTCTAATAATAATAATAATTTATTCGCACATATATTGTACAGTAGGAAGAAACAAACATAATCACATGCTCACTAGGAGACTGATCCTGGTCAGTCTCCTCAAACTCACATTCTCTCAGACCATCTCGAACTTCACATAGCTCTTGTATACAAGTAGCAACACCCATACAATCAGCAACGGTATCATTACATATTAGAAAAAAGACGTCTGTTATACGTCAACATATTTACATTAGTTGTGTACATGAGAAACTATTGGTTAAAAGCACGTCTGACTATACATCAATCCTTCAGAACACAGGCGAACTAAGGCATTATCGCTATTATGCACAGTGCACAGGAACATAGAGAAGCGAGATAATGACATTCAATATTAGCTGTTGACATAAGACTTGTCACAGTTCTTCCTCCATACTGTGGCGGCTGTGGCACATGAGGTAGAGCGCTTGTCCCGTAACCACAAGGTTGGTGGTTCAAACCCCTCTACCGGCAACATGCCGAGGTGTCCTTGAGCAAGACACCTAACCCAAAGTTGCTCCCCGGGCGCTTCATTGCAGCCCACTGCTCCTCCGGGATGGTTAAATGCAGAGAAATAATTTCCCCATTGTGGGACTAATAAAGGATTGATTATTATTATTATTATTATTATACTGTCAGTAGCTCCATACTCCTGTCACTCTCCCTCACTCACCTAATCAGCCTCATGCAGTGCACCTGTCTGCCACGCCCACCTCACCAGCACCATCCCTCTCACCTGCTCACTCTGCTGCACCTACACCCTGCAGTGTTTAAACCCCAGTCAGTCACACACTCGCTGCCAGATCATTGGTTGAATTTATGCAATTTCCCGTGGACTGCCTTCCCGTTGCCGACCCTGCCTGCTTGTCTGGACTTCCCTGCCTTGCCTGTGCCCCGGTCAACGACTCAGCCTTCTGTCCCCGACCACCGGATTCCTACCTTGCCTTTGCCTCAGTTAGCCACCTGAGCCTTTTGTCCCCGACCACGAGTTTAGCCTCCGCTTCCTCTGGTTTCCGTTTCCGACAGTGTAAATGTACACAGTTTAAATGTACACAGTGTAAATGTACACAGTTTAAATGTACACAGTGTAAATGTACACAGTTTAAATGTACACAGTGTAAATGTACACAGTTTAAATGTACACAGTGTAAATGTACACAGTTTAAATGTACACAGTGTAAATGTACACAGTGTAAATGTACACAGTTTAAATGTACACAGTGTAAATGTACACAGTTTAAATGGGAGGAAGTGAGTAAAATAAATTAATGTACAAACAATAAGACGGTCAGAACATTGTTGTTTGGCAACTTATAAACAATATAAAGTATTATAATGTGTAATATGCCAGCGAGCATCTTCACGTTTAAACATGACTATGGTCACCGGTGAACAGACGTTCAACAGTGAATATGTTTTTAATTCTTGTTTAATTTACAGACATCTGAAATATGACAGCTCATCTCCTGGAGGCTTTGACAACATTTAAAGAAGAAACGGGAGATTCTGTTGTGTGTATTTTCAATGTTGTGGGCGTGGTCTGCACTCAGCAGCAGGGGGAGAGAGGTGTGGGAGTGGTTCATGAGAGAGGTGTGGGAGTGGTTCATGAGAGAGGTGTGGGAGTGGTTCATGAGAGAGGTGTGGGAGTGGTTCATGGGAGAGGTGTGGGAGTGGTTCATGAGAGAGGTGTGGGAGTGGTTCATGAGAGAGGTGTGGGAGTGGTTCATGGGAGAGGTGTGGGAGTGGTTCATGGGAGAGGTGTGGGAGTGGTTCATGGGAGAGGTGTGGGAGTGGTTCATGGGAGGGAGTGGTTCATGAGAGAGGTGTGGGAGTGGGAGAGGTGTGGGAGTGGTTCATGAGAGGGAGTGGTTCATGAGAGAGGTGTGGGAGTGGTTCATGAGAGGGAGTGGTTCATGAGAGAGGTGTGGGAGTGGTTCATGAGAGAGGTGTGGGAGTGGTTCATGGGAGAGGTGTGGGAGTGGTTCATGAGAGGGAGTGGTTCATGAGAGAGGTGTGGGAGTGGTTCATGGGAACAGCGCCTGTAGCAGCTGGAGCCTGGCGATGGGAGGAAACAGAGGGAGGGTTATTGCCAGGTTGAAATGAGTGAGCTTGTGGGGGCGATGGAGGGAGGCTGAGGTGAGGAACTTCCTGCGAGGAGCAGGAGTCGGTCGGACAGGCGCTGATGTCCACCCCTCTGCTCCCTGTCCCCGGGGGTGGACGGCGAGGTGATCCTCCGCGAGGATAATGGCCGCCCCCAAGTCCCCAGGTCGGTGGCACCGCACCCATTCCGACGTCCCAGTCGGGAGGCCCTCCACAAACTGTTCAATAGTGATCCTCCCCAGCATCTTCTGCTCCCCAGCAGACTCCCCTGGCTGTAGCCACCTGTTAGTCCCTCAGCCTCTGGGCATACATGAGGACGGTCGGTGGGTGTCCATGTCGTACCCCGGAACCGTCGCCGGTTCCGGGGTCCTCGGGGAGAAACCCGTCCTATCAAGGACGGCTTTCTTTATGTCCTGGAAGTGTCCCCGTGAGGCCGCTGGCAGGCCGAGCGCCGCAGTTTGTCCTCCCCTGACAGCAGGGGGAGCAGTTTGTCCTCCCCTGACAGCAGGGGGAGCAGTTTGTCCTCCCCTGACAGCAGGGGGAGCAGTTTGTCCTCCCCTGACAGCAGGGGGAGCAGTTTGTCCTCCCTTGACAGCAGGGGGAGCAGTTTGTCCTCCCCTGACAGCAGGGGGAGCAGTTTGTCCTCCCCTGACAGCAGGGGGAGCAGTTTGTCCTCCCCTGACAGCAGGGTGATGGAGGGGGTGGAGCCGCCGCCCCGACCGGGCCAGCAGGCTCTCCAGGACCCGGGTCTGCCTCTCCGCCTGGCTGTGGAGCCTCCATCTGCCGCCGGGTCACCTCCGCCTGTTGCTGGTGCATGGCCGCGTCTCCCCCAGCCTCTGGGCCAACGCCGCCACCGGCTGTGTCTCTGCTCCGTCCTCCCCGTGTTGAGGTCTTCAGGCGCCAGTGTAGCCGCCTCTCGACTACCGTAGGTTCTCCCAACACAGGTACGGCTTCAGCGGGTCAGTTCCACAAAGGTATATTTATTTATTTCACAATAAACACAACATGCGGACCGTCGTCGCTCCGCTGCTCTCGGTCCACCGTCCCCGGAACAACACCTCTCTGACGGCTTTACTCCCGTCTCAGTCCTCGTGTGTGACTGTTCCTCCAGAACTCCAGTCTGCTCCTGCTTAAGGATATGTATATATATATATATATATATATATATATATATATATATGCTCCTGCTTAAGTAGGTTTGGCATCATTATCACCACATTACAGCTGTGTTGATTGACCTCACCACGGCACTGTTCCCATGAACCACTGCCACAAGTACATTACATTACATTACATTATTACATTACATTACATTATTACATTACATTACATTATTACATTATTACATTACATTACATTATTACATTATTACATTACATTACATTATTACATTACATTACATTACATTATTACATTACATTATTACATTACATTACATTATTACATTATTACATTATTACATTATTACATTATTACATTACATTACATTATTACATTACATTATTACATTACATTACATTACATTACATTATTACATTACATTACATTACATTACATTATTACATTACATTATTACATGACATTACATTATTTTATATTACATTATTACATTATTACATTACATTATTACATTACATTACATTACATTATTACATTACATTATTACATGACATTACATTATTACATTACATTACATTATTACATTACATTATTACATGACATTACATTATT
>NW_026554146.1:0-6970 GCF_027596085.1 Anoplopoma fimbria | reverse complement strand
TATAGTATGACTTTTTTTCAACTTTTTCGACATACTATAGTATGACTTTTTTTCAACTTTTTTCGACATACTATACTATGACTTTTTTCAACATACTATACTATGACTTTTTTCAACATACTATACTATGACTTTTTTCGACATACTATAATATGACTTTTTTCGACATACTATACTATGACTTTTTTTTCAATTTTTACGACATACTATAGTATGACTTTTTTCAACTTTTTCGACATACTATAGTATGACTTTTTTTCACTACTACTATAATATGACTTTTTTCGACATACTATAGTATGACTTTTTTTCTGACATACTATAATATGACTTTTTTCGACATACTATAGTATGATGCAATTTTTTCGACATACTATAATATGACTTTTTTCAACATACTATACTATGACTTTTTTCGACATACTATAATATGACTTTTTTCGACATACTATAGTATGACTTTTTTTCAACTTTTTTCGACATACTATAGTATGACTTTTTTTCAACTTTTTTCGACATACTATACTATGACTTTTTTTCAACTTTTTTCAACATACTATACTATGACTTTTTTCAACATACTATACTATGACTTTTTTCGACATACTATAATATGACTTTTTTCGACATACTATACTATGACTTTTTTTCGACATACTATAATATGACTTTTTCGACATACTATAGTATGACTTTTTTTCAACTTTTTTCGACATACTATAATATGACTTTTTATTTTCTCGACATACTATACTATGACTTTTTTCTCACATACTATACTATGACTTTTTTCGACATACTATACTATGATTTTTTTCGACATACTATAATATGACTTTTTTCGACATACTATACTATGACTTTTTTCAACATACTATACTATGACTTTTTTCGACATACTATACTATGACTTTTTTCGACATACTATACTATGACTTTTTTCGACATACTATAATATGACTTTTTTCGACATACTATAGTATGACTTTTTTTCAACTTTTTCGACATACTATACTATGACTTTTTTTCGACATACTATAATATGACTTTTTTCGACATACTATACTATGACTTTTTTTCGATCATACTATACTATGACTTTTTTTCGACATACTATAATATGACTTTTTTCACTTCGACATACTATACTATGACTTTTTTCAACTTTTTCGACATACTATAATATGACTTTTTTGACATACTATACTATGACTTTTTTCGACATACTATAATATGACTTTTTCGACATACTATAGTATGACTTTTTTTCAACTTTTTTCGACATACTATAGTATGACTTTTTTCGACATACTATAATATGACTTTTTTCGACATACTATAATATGACTTTTTCAACATACTATACTATGACTTTTTTCGACATACTATATATATGACTTTTTTTCGACATACTATAGTATGACTTTTTATCAACTTTTTTCGACATACTATAATATGACTTTTTTCAACATACTATACTATGACTTTTTTCGACATACTATAATATGACTTTTTTTCGACATACTATACTATGACTTTTTTCGACATACTATACTATGACTTTTTTCAACATACTATAATATGACTTTTTTCGACATACTATACTATGATTTTTTTAGACATACTATAATATGATTTTTTTCGACATACTATAGTATGACTTTTTCGACATACTATAATATGATTCTCTTTTCAAACATACTATACTAAGTGACTTTTCTCAACATACTATATTATGACTTTTTTCAACATACTATACTATGACTTTTCGACATACTATACTATGACTTTTTCGACATACTATAGCATGACTCTTTTTTTCAACTTTTTTCTATACCATAGTATGACTTTTTTCAACTTTTTCACATACTATACTATGACTTTTTTTCGACATACTATAATATGACTTTTTTCACATTTTACACATACTATACTATGACTTTTTTTATAATATGACTTTTTTCGACATACTATACTATGACTTTTTTCAACTTTTTTCACATACTATACTATGACTCTTTTTTCAACTTTTTCACATACTATAATATGACTTTTTTATACTATGACTTTTTCACATACTATACTATGACTTTTTCAACATTTTCACATACTATACTATGACTTTTTTTCAAATTTTTTAGTATACTTTACTATACTTTTTCACTTTTTCACATACTATACTATGACTTTTTTTCAACTTTTTTCCACTACATACTATAATGATGACTCATTCCAAATATACTATACTATGACTTATTCCTAAATACTATATTGGCGACTTTATTCAACCTTTTTTTCAACATAATATACTAAGACTTTTTTTCAATAACTTTTTTCGACATACTATACTATGACTTTTTTCAACTTTTTCGACATACTATACTATGACTTTTTTTCAACTTTTTCACATTACCATAATTATGACTTTTTTCAACTTTTTCACATACTATACGATGACTTATTCCAACATACTATACTATGACTTATTCGACATACTATACTATGACTTTTTTCACTTTTTCGACATACTATAATATGACTTTTTTCAACATACTATACTATGACTTTTTTCGACATACTATACTATGACTTTTCAACATGCTATACTATGACTTTTTCAACTTTTTCGACATACTATACTATGACTTTTTTTCAACATACTATAATATGACTTTTTTCGACATACTATACTATGACTTTTTTCAACATACTATAATATGACTTTTTTCGACATACTATAATATGACTTTTTTCGACATACTATAGTATGACTTTTTTTCAACTTTTTTCGACATACTATAGTATGACTTTTTTCAACTTTTTCGACATACTATACTATGACTTTTTTCGACATACTATACTATGACTTTTTTTTCGACATACTATAGTATGACTTTTTTCAACTTTTTTCGACATACTATAGTATGACTTTTTTCAACTTTTTCGACATACTATAATATGACTTTTTTCAACATACTATACTATGACTTTTTTCGACATACTATAATATGACTTTTTTCGACATACTATAGTATGACTTTTTTCAACTTTTTTCGACATACTATAATATGACTTTTTTCGACATACTATAGTATGACTTTTTTTCAACTTTTTTCGACATACTATAATATGACTTTTTTCAACATACTATACTATGACTTTTTTCGACATACTATAATATGACTTTTTTCAACATACTATACTATGACTTTTTTCGACATACTATTCTATGACTTTTTTCGACATACTATACTATGACTTTTTTCGACATACTATACTATGACTTTTTTCGACATACTATAATATGACTTTTTTCGACATACTATAGTATGACTTTTTTTCAACTTTTTTCGACATACTATAGTATGACTTTTTTCGACATACTATAGTATGACTTTTTTTCAACTTTTTTCGACATACTATAATATGACTTTTTTCGACATACTATACTATGACTTTTTTCGACATACTATAATATGACTTTTTTCGACATACTATACTATGACTTTTTTCGACATACTATAATATGACTTTTTTCGACATACTATAGTATGACTTTTTTTCAACTTTTTTCGACATACTATAATATGACTTTTTTCAACATACTATACT
This sequence comes from Anoplopoma fimbria, assembly GCF_027596085.1. Lineage (NCBI taxonomy): Eukaryota > Metazoa > Chordata > Actinopteri > Perciformes > Anoplopomatidae > Anoplopoma > Anoplopoma fimbria. The sequence continues at coordinate 3,358 of NW_026554146.1, read as the reverse complement.
ATGATTTTTTTCGACATACTATAATATGACTTTTTTCGACATACTATACTATGACTTTTTTCGACATACTATAATATGACTTTTTTCGACATACTATAATATGACTTTTTTCGACATACTATACTATGACTTTTTTCGACATACTATAATATGACTTTTTTCAACATACTATACTATGACTTTTTTTCGACATACTATAGTATGACTTTTTTCGACATACTATACTATGACTTTTTTCAACATACTATAATATGACTTTTTTCGACATACTATACTATGACTTTTTTCAACATACTATACTATGACTTTTTTCGACATACTATACTATGACTTTTTTCGACATACTATAATATGACTTTTTTCAACATACTATAGTATGACTTTTTTCAACTTTTTCGACATACTATAATATGACTTTTTTCGACATACTATACTATGACTTTTTTCGACATACTATAATATGACTTTTTTCGACATACTATACTATGACTTTTTTCAACTTTTTCGACATACTATAATATGACTTTTTTCAACTTTTTCACATACTATAGTATGACTTTTTTCAACTTTTTTCGACATACTATAATATGACTTTTTTCAACATACTATACTATGACTTTTTTCGACATACTATAATATGACTTTTTTCGACATACTATACTATGACTTTTTTTCAACTTTTTCGACATACTATAATATGACTTTTTTCAACATACTATACTATGACTTTTTTCAACATACTATACTATGACTTTTTTCGACATACTATACTATGACTTTTTTCAACATACTATACTATGACTTTTTTCGACATACTATACTATGACTTTTTTCGACATACTATAATATGACTTTTTTCAACATACTATACTATGACTTTTTTCGACATACTATACTATGACTTTTTTCGACATACTATACTATGACTTTTTTCAACTTTTTTCGACATACTATAATATGACTTTTTTCAACATACTATACTATGACTTTTTTCGACATACTATAATATGACTTTTTTCGACATACTATACTATGACTTTTTTTCGACATACTATAATATGACTTTTCTTTCGACATACTATACTATGACTTTTTTCGACATACTATACTATGACTTTTTTTCAACTTTTTCGACATACTATAGTATGACTTTTTTTCAACTTTTTTCGACATACTATACTATGACTTTTTTCAACATACTATACTATGACTTTTTTCGACATACTATAATATGACTTTTTTCGACATACTATACTATGACTTTTTTCAACTTTTTCACATACTATACTATGACTTTTTTCAACTTTTTCGACATATATACTATACGAGATGAACTTATTCCAACATACTATACTATGACTTATTCCAAAATACTATATTATGACTTTATTCAAATACTATATTATGACTTTATTCAACAACCTTTTTTTGAATATAGTATACTATGACTTTTTAAACTTTTTCATATACTATACTAGGACTTAATTTTTCTTTCAATACTATACTATGATTTATTTTCAACATACTATACTAAGACTTATTCCAACATACTATACTATGATTTTTTTCCGACATACTATACTAAGTGATTTATTCATGACTTTTTTCATAACATGCTATACTATGACTTTTTGATGACTTTTTCCGACATATTAAACTATGACTTTTTTCAACATTTTCAACTTTTTCGACATACTATACTTATGACTTTATTCCAACATACTATACTATGATTTTTTTACTATACTATGATTTATTCAACTCAACATACTATACCATGACTGTTTTTTCAACTTTTTTCAACATACTATACTATGACTTTTTCAACATACTATACTTTTTTCAACATACTATACTATGACTTTTTTTCAACTTTTCATACTATACTATGACTTTTTTCAACATGACTTTTTCGACATACTATACTATGACTTTTTTCCATGACTATTTTTCGGCATACTATACTATGACTTTTTCAACATACTATACTATGACTTTTTATGAACATACTATACTAAGACTTTTTCAACTTTTTTCGACATACTATAATATGACTTTTTTTCAACATACTATACTATGACTTTTTTCAACATACTATACTATGACTTTTTTCAACATCAACTTTTTCACATACTATACTATGACTTTTTTTACTATACTATGACTTTTTTACATACTATATTATGACTTTATTTTTTTCAACATACTATACTATGACTTTTTTTCCGACATACTATATTATGACTTTTTTCAACTTTTTCGACATACTATACTATGACTTTTTTCAACATACTATACTATGACTTTTTTCAACTTTTCCACATACTATACTATGACTTTTTTCAACATACTATAATATGACTTTTTTGACTTTTTCAAATACATAAGTATACTATGACTTTTTTTCAACATACTATACTATGACTTTTTTCGACATACTATACTATGACTTTTTTCAACTTTTTTCACATACTATACTATGACTTTTTTTCAACTTTTTTTTCGAATACTATACTATGACTTTTTTCAACTTTTTTTCACATACTATACTATGACTTTTTTTTTTTTTCGACATACTATACTATGACTTTTTTCAACATGCTATACTATGACTTTTTTCAACATACTATGACTTTTTTCAACATACTATACTATGACTTTTTTCACATACTATATTATGACTTTTTCAACATACTATACTATGACTTTTTTCAACTTTTTCACATACTATACTATGACTTTTTTTCAACTTTTTTCACATACTATACTATGACTTTTTTTTTTTCACATACTATACTATGACTTTTTTCAACACATACTATACTATGACTTTTTTCGACATACTATACATATGATGACTTTTTTCAACTAACATACTATACTATGACTTTTTTCAACATGCTATACTATGACTTTTTTCACATACTATACTATGACTTTTTTTCAACTTTTTTTTACATACTATACTATGACTTTTTTTCAACTTTTTTTCACATACTATACTATGACTTTTTTCATACTATACTATGACTTTTTCAACATTTTCTATACTATACTATGATTTTTTTTCGACATACTATACTATGACTTTTTTTCAACATGCTATACTATGACTTTTTCAACATACTATACTATGACTTTTTTCAACTTTTTCACATACTATACTATGACTTTTTTCAACATACTATACTATGACTTTTTTCGACATACTATACTATGATTTTTTTCGACATACTATACTATTTTCACATACTATACTATGACTTTTTTCAACATACTATACTATGACTTTTTTACTATACTATGACTTTTTTCGACATACTATACTATGACTTTTTTTCAACTTTTTCATACTATA
>NW_026554145.1:0-551 GCF_027596085.1 Anoplopoma fimbria | reverse complement strand
TTTTTCGACATACTATACTATGACTTTTTTTCAACTTTTTTCGACATACTATACTATGACTTTTTTTAAACTTTTTCGACATACTATACGATGACTTATTCCAACATACTATACTATGACTTATTCTGAAATACTATATTATGACTTTATTCAACCTTTTTCAACATAGTATACTAAGACTTTTTTTAAACTTTTTCGACATACTATACTATGACTTATTGCGACATACTATACTATGATTTATTCCGGCATACTATACTATGACTTATTCCAACATACTATACTATGATTTATTCGACATACTATACTATGATTTATTCACTTTTTCGACATACTATACTATGACTTTTTTTTCAACTTTTTTTCGACATACTATACTATGACTTATTCAAACATACTATACTATGATTTATTCCGACATACTATACTATGATTTATTCCGGCATACTATACTATGATTTATTCCGACATACTATACTATGATTTATTCCGGCATACTATACTATGACTTTTTTTCAACTTTTTTCGACATACTATACTATGACTTTTTT
>NW_026554144.1:0-4685 GCF_027596085.1 Anoplopoma fimbria | reverse complement strand
GTATAGTATGTTTGAATAAGTCATAGTATAGTATGTCGGAAAAAAGTTGAAAAAAGTCATAGTATAGTATGTCGAAAAAAAGTTGAATAAATCATAGTATAGTATGTCGGAATAAATCATAGTATAGTATGTTGGAATAAAGTCATAATATAGTATTTGAATAAGTCATAGTATAGTATGTTGGAATAAGTCATAGTATAATATGTCGAAAAAAAAAAAAGTCATAGTATAGTATGTCGGTGTCATAGTATAGTATGTCGAAAAAGTTGAAAAAAAGTCATAGTATAGTATGTGAAAAAAAGAAAAAAGTCATAGTATAGTATGCTAAATCATAGTATAGTATGTCGGATCAGTATATTTTGTCAGAATATGTCATAGTATAGTATGTCGAAAAAAGGTTGAGAAAAGTCATAGTATAGTATGTCGCAATAAGTAATAGTATAGTATGTCGAAAAAAGTTGAAAAAAAGTCATAGTATAGTATGTCGAAAAAGTTGAAAAAAAGTCATAGTATAGTATGTCGAAAAAAGTTGAAAAAAAGTCATAGTATAGTATGCCGGAATAAATCATAGTATAGTATGTCGGAATAAATCATAGTATAGTATGCCGGAATAAATCATAGTATAGTATGTCGGAATAAATCATAGTATAGTATGTTTGAATAAGTCATAGTATAGTATGTCGGAAAAAAGTTGAAAAAAAGTCATAGTATAGTATGTCGAAAAAAGTGAATAAATCATAGTATAGTATGTCGGAATAAATCATAGTATAGTATGTTGGAATAAGTCATAGTATAGTATGCCGGAATAAATCATAGTATAGTATGTCGCAATAAGTCAATATAATATGTCGGAATAAGTCATAGTATAGTATGTCGGAATAAGTCATAGTATAGTATGTCGGAATAAATCATAGTATAGTATGTCGAAAAAAAGTGAATAAAGTCATAGTATTGTATGTCGAATAAATTTGAAAAAAGTCAGTATATTTTTTCAGAGTAAGTCATAGTAGAGTATGTCGAAAAAAGGTTAAAAAAGGGTATAGCATAGTATGTCGTAATAAGTCATAGTATATTTTGTCAGAATAAGTCATAGTATAGTATGTCGAAAAAAGGTTGAAAAAGTCATAGTATAGTATGTCGCAATAAGTCATAGTATAGTATGTCGAAAAAGTTTAAAAAAAGTCTTAGTATACTATGTTGAAAAAAGGTTGAATAAAGTCATAATATAGTATTTCGGAATAAGTCATAGTATAGTATGTTGGAATAAGTCATCGTATAGTATGTCGAAAAAAGTTGAAAAAAAGTCATAGTATAGTATGTCGAAAAAGTTGAAAAAAAGTCATAGTATAGTATGTCGAAAAAAGTTGAAAAAAAGTCATAGTATAGTATGTCGAAAAAAGTTGAAAAAAAGTCATAGTATAGTATGCCGGAATAAATCATAGTATAGTATGTCGGAATAAATCATAGTATAGTATGCCGGAATAAATCATAGTATAGTATGTCGGAATAAATCATAGTATAGTATGTTTGAATAAGTCATAGTATAGTATGTCGGAAAAAAGTTGAAAAAAAGTCATAGTATAGTATGTCGAAAAAGTTGAAAAAAAGTCATAGTATAGTATGTCGAAAAATCATAAAAAAGTCATAGTATAGTATGTCGAAAAAAGTTGAAAAAAAGTCATAGTATAGTATGCCGGAATAAATCATAGTATAGTATGTCGGAATAAATCATAGTATAGTATGCCGGAATAAATCATAGTATAGTATGTCGGAATAAATCATAGTATAGTATGTTTGAATAAGTCATAGTATAGTATGTCGGAAAAAAGTTGAAAAAAAGTCATAGTATAGTATGTCGAAAAAAGTGAATAAATCATAGTATAGTATGTCGGAATAAATCATAGTATAGTATGTTGGAATAAGTCATAGTATAGTATGCCGGAATAAATCATAGTATAGTATGTCGCAATAAGTCAATATAATATGTCGGAATAAGTCATAGTATAGTATGTCGGAATAAGTCATAGTATAGTATGTCGGAATAAATCATAGTATAGTATGTCGAAAAAATAGTATAGTAATAAAGTCATAGTATTGTATGTCGAAAAATTTGAAAAATAGTATGTCAGTATATTTTTTCAGAGTAAGTCATAGTATAGTATGTCGAAAAAAGTTTAAAAAAAGTCATAGTATAGTATGTTGAAAAAGTTGAATAAAGTCATAATATAGTATTTCGAATAAGTCAAGTATAGTATGTTGGAAAAAGTAAAAAAAGTCATAGTATAGTATGTCGAAAAAAGTTGAAAAAAAGTCATAGTATAGTATGTCGAAAAAAGTTGAAAAAAAGTCATAGTATAGTATGTCGAAAAAAGTTGAAAAAAAGTCATAGTATAGTATGCCGGAATAAATCATAGTATAGTATGTCGGAATAAATCATAGTATAGTATGTCGGAATAAATCATAGTATAGTATGTTTGAATAAGTCATAGTATAGTATGTCGGAAAAAAGTTGAAAAAAAAAAAGTCATAGTATAGTATGTCGAAAAAAGTGAATAAATCATAGTATAGTATGTCGGAATAAATCATAGTATAGTATGTTGGAATAAGTCATAGTATAGTATGCCGGAATAAATCATAGTATAGTATGTCGCAATAAGTCATAGTATAGTATGTCGGAATAAGTCATAGTATAGTATGTCGGAATAAATCATAGTATAGTATGTCGAAAAAAATCAAGTATAATGTCATAAATAGTATAGTATTGTATGTCGAATAAATTGAAAAAAGTCATATATTTTTTTCAGAATAAGTCATAGTATAGTATGTCGAAAAAAGTTGAAAAATGTCGGAATAAGTCATAGTATAGTATGTCGAATAAGTCATAGTATAGTATGTCGAAAAAGTTTAAAAAAGTCTTAGTATACTATGTTGAAAAAAGGTTGAATAAAGTCATAATATAGTATTTCGGAATAAGTCATAGTATAGTATGTTGGAATAAGTCATCGTATAGTATGTCGAAAAAAGTTGAAAAAAAGTCATAGTATAGTATGTCGAAAAAGTTGAAAAAAAGTCATAGTATAGTATGTCGAAAAAAGTTGAAAAAAAGTCATAGTATAGTATGTCGAAAAAAGTTGAAAAAAAGTCATAGTATAGTATGCCGGAATAAATCATAGTATAGTATGTCGGAATAAATCATAGTATAGTATGCCGGAATAAATCATAGTATAGTATGTCGGAATAAATCATAGTATAGTATGTTTGAATAAGTCATAGTATAGTATAGTATGTCGGAAAAGTTGAAAAAAAGTCATAGTATAGTATGTCGAAAAAAGTGAATAAATCATAGTATAGTATGTTGGAATAAATCATAGTATAGTATGTTGGAATAAGTCAAGTCAATAAATCATATAGTATGTCGCAATAAGTCATAGTATAGTATGTCATAGTATAAATGTCGAGTTTAAAAAAAGTCTTAGTATACTATGTTGAAAAAAGGTTGAATAAAGTCATAATATAGTATTTCGGAATAAGTCATAGTATAGTATGTTGGAATAAGTCATCGTATAGTATGTCGAAAAAAGTTGAAAAAAAGTCATAGTATAGTATGTCGAAAAAGTTGAAAAAAAGTCATAGTATAGTATGTCGAAAAAAAAAAAGTTGAAAAAAAGTCATAGTATAGTATGTCGGAAAAAGTTGAAAAAAAAAAAAAGTCATAGTATAGTATGCCGGAATAAATCATAGTATAGTATGTCGGAATAAATCATAGTATAGTATGCCGGAATAAATCATAGTATAGTATGTCGGAATAAATCATAGTATAGTATGTTTGAATAAGTCATAGTATAGTATGTCGGAAAAAAGTTGAAAAAAGTCATAGTATAGTATGTCGAAAAAAGTGAATAAATCATAGTATAGTATGTCGGAATAAATCATAGTATAGTATGTTGGAATAAGTCATAGTATAGTATGCCGGAATAAATCATAGTATAGTATGTCGCAATAAGTCATAGTATAGTATGTCGAAAAAAGTTTAAAAAAAGTCTTAGTATACTATGTTGAAAAAATAGGTTGAATAAAGTCATAATATAGTATTTGAATAAGTCATAGTATAGTATGTTGGAATAAAAAGTTTAAAAAAAGTCATAGTATATACTATGTCGAAAAAGTTGAAAAAATAATATAGTCATAGTATAGTATGTCGAAAAAAGTTGAAAAAAAGTCATAGTATAGTATGTTGAAAAAAGTTGAAAAAAAGTCATAATATAAAAAAAGTCATAGTATAGTATGTTGAAAAAATAGAATAAAGTCATAATATAGTATTTCGGAATAAGTATGTCGAAAAAAGTTGAAAAAAAGTCATAGTATAGTATGTCGAAAAAGTTGAAAAAAGTCATAGTATAGTATGTCGAAAAAATCATAGTATAGTATGTCGGAATAAATCATAGTATAGTATGTTGGATAAATCATAGTATAGTATGTAAATCATAGTATAGTAAATAAGTCATAGTATAGTATGTCGGAAAAAAGTTGAAAAAAAGTCATAGTATAGTATGTCGAAAAAGTGAATAAATCATAGTATAGTATGTCGAAAAAGTGAATAAATCATAGTATAGTATGTTGGAATAAGTCATAGTATAGTATGCCGGAATAAATCATAGTATAGTATGTCGCAATAAGTCATAGTA
>NW_026554143.1:0-3145 GCF_027596085.1 Anoplopoma fimbria | reverse complement strand
TAGTATGTCGAAAAAAGTTGAAAAAAAGTCATAGTATAGTATGTCGAAAAAGTTGAAAAAAAGTCATAGTATAGTATGTCGAAAAAGTTTAAAAAAAGTCTTAGTATACTATGTTGAAAAAAGGTTGAATAAAGTCATAATATAGTATTTCGGAATAAGTCATAGTATAGTATGTTGGAATAAGTCATCGTATAGTATGTCGAAAAAAGTTGAAAAAAAGTCAGTATAGTATGTTTGAATAAGTCATAGTATAGTATGTCGGAAAAAAGTTGAAAAAAGTCATAGTATAGTATGTCGAAAAAGTGAATAAATCATAGTATAGTATGTCGGAATAAATCATAGTATAGTATGTTGGAATAAGTCATAGTATAGTATGCCGGAATAAATCATAGTATAGTATGTCGCAATAAGTCATAGTATAGTATGTTTAAAAAGTTTAAAAAAAGTCTTAGTATACTATGTTGAAAAAAGGTTGAATAAAGTCATAATATAGTATTTCGAATAAGTCATAGTATAGTATGTTGGAATAAGTCATCGTATAGTATGTCGAAAAAGTTGAAAAAAAGTCATAGTATAGTATGTCGAAAAGTTGAAAAAAAGTCATAGTATAGTATGTCGAAAAAAGTTGAAAAAAAGTCATAGTATAGTATGTCGAAAAAGTTGAAAAAAGTAAAAATAAATCATAGTATAGTATGCCGGAATAAATCATAGTATAGTATGTCGGAATAAATCATAGTATAGTATGTTTGAATAAGTCATAGTATAGTATGTCGGAAAAAAAGTTGAAAAAAAGTCATAGTATAGTATGTCGAAAAAAGTGAATAAATCATAGTATAGTATGTCGGAATAAATCATAGTATAGTATGTTGGAATAAGTCATAGTATAGTATGCCGGAATAAATCATAGTATAGTATGTCGCAATAAGTCATAGTATAGTATGTCGAAAAAAGTTGAAAAAAAGTCTTAGTATACTATGTTGAAAAAAGGTTGAATAAAGTCATAATATAGTATTTCGAATAAGTCATAGTATAGTATGTTGGAATAAGTCATCGTATAGTATGTCGAAAAAGTTGAAAAAGTCATAGTATAGTATGTCGAAAAAGTTGAAAAAAAAGTCTTAGTATACTATGTTGAAAAAAGGTTGAATAAAGTCATAATATAGTATTTCGGAATAAGTCATAGTATAGTATGTTGGAATAAGTCATAGTATAGTATGTCGAAAAAGTTGAAAAAAAGTCATAGTATAGTATGTCGAAAAAAGTTGAAAAAAAGTCATAGTATAGTATGTCGAAAAAGTTTAAAAAAAGTCTTAGTATACTATGTTGAAAAAAGGTTGAATAAAGTCATAATATAGTATTTCGGAATAAGTCATAGTATAGTATGTTGGAATAAGTCATCGTATAGTATGTCGAAAAAGTTGAAAAAATCATAGTATAGTATGTCGAAAAAAGTTGAAAAAAAGTCATAGTATAGTATGTCGAAAAAAGTTTAAAAAAGTCTTAGTATACTATGTTGAAAAAAGGTTGAATAAAGTCATAATATAGTATTTCGGAATAAGTCATAGTATAGTATGTTGGAATAAGTCATCGTATAGTATGTCGAAAAAAGTTGAAAAAAAGTCATAGTATAGTATGTCGAAAAAAGTTGAAAAAAAGTCATAGTATAGTATGTCGAAAAAAGTTGAAAAAAAGTCATAGTATAGTATGTCGAAAAAGTTGAAAAAAAGTCATAGTATAGTATGTCGGAATAAATCATAGTATAGTATGTCGGAATAAGTCATAGTATAGTATGTCGGAATAAATCATAGTATAGTATGTCGAAAAATCATAGTTGAAAAAAGTCATAGTATAGTATGTCGAAAAAGTTGAAAAAAGTCATAGTATAGTATGTTGAAAAAAAAGTTGAAAAAAGTCTTAGTATACTATGTTGAAAAAGGTTGAATAAAGTCATAATATAGTATTTCGGAATAAGTCATAGTATAGTATGTTGGAATAAGTCATCGTATAGTATGTCGAAAAAAGTTGAAAAAAAGTCATAGTATAGTATGTCGAAAAAGTTGAAAAAAAGTCTTAGTATACTATGTTGAAAAAAAGGTTGAATAAAGTCATAATATAGTATTTCGAATAAGTCATAGTATAGTATGTTGGAATAAGTCATCGTATAGTATGTCGAAAAAAGTTGAAAAAAGTCATAGTATAGTATGTCGAAAAAGTTGAAAAAAGTCATAGTATAGTATGTCGAAAAGTTGAAAAAAAGTCTTAGTATACTATGTTGAAAAAGGTTGAATAAAGTCATAATATAGTATGCCGGAATAAGTCATAGTATAGTATGTTGGAATAAATCATAGTATAGTATGTCGAAAAAATAGTTGAAAAAATAAATCATAGTATAGTATGTCGAAAAGTTGAAAAGTCTTAGTATACTATGTCGAAAAAGCTGAAAAAAAAGTCATAGTATAGTATGTCGAAAAAGAAAAAGTTATAGTATAGTATGCCGGAATAAATCATAGTATAGTATGTCGAAAAAGTTTAAAAAGTCTTAGAATAAATGTTGAAAAAGTTGAATAAGTCATAATATAGTATTTTCGGAAAAGTTTAAAAAAGTCTTAGTATAGTATGTTGAAAAAAGGAAAAAAGTCATAATATAGTATGTCGAATTGAAAAAAGTCTTAGTATACTATGTTGAAAAGGTTGAATAAAGTCATAATATAGTATTTCGAAAAAGTCATGAAAAAAAGTCATAGTATAGTATGTCAGAAAAAAGTTGAAAAAAGTCATAGTATAGTATGTCGAAAAAGTTGAAAAAAGTCATAGTATAGTATGTCGAAAAGTTTAAAAAAAGTCATAGTATAGTAAAAAGGTTGAATAAATCATAGTATAGTATGTTGTCGAATAAATCATAGTATAGTATGTTGGAATAAGTCATCGATAGTATGTCAAAAAAGTTGAAATAAATCATAGTATAGTATGTTTGAACAAGTCATAGCATAGGCGTCGGAAAAGCGAAAGCTGGCAGTATAGGGGAGAAATATAGCGTGAATAAATCATAGTATAGTATGTCGGAATAAATCATAGTATAGTATGTTGGAATAAGTCATAGTATAGTATGCCGGAATAAATCATAGTATAGTATGTCGAAATAAGT
>NW_026554142.1:0-4881 GCF_027596085.1 Anoplopoma fimbria | reverse complement strand
AAAAAAGTTGAAAAAAAGTCATAGTATAGTATGTCGAAAAAAGTTGAAAAAAGTCATAGTATAGTATGTCGAAAAAGTTTAAAAAAGTCTTAGTATACTATGTTGAAAAAAGGTTGAATAAAGTCATAATATAGTATTTCGGAATAAGTCATAGTATAGTATGTTGGAATAAGTCATCGTATAGTATGTCGAAAAAAGTTGAAAAAAAGTCATAGTATAGTATGTCGAAAAAGTTGAAAAAAAGTCATAGTATAGTATGTCGAAAAAGTTGAAAAAAAGTCATAGTATAGTATGTCGAAAAAAGTTGAAAAAAAGTCATAGTATAGTATGCCGGAATAAATCATAGTATAGTATGTCGGAGTGAATAAATCATAGTATAGTATGTCGGAATAAATGATAGTATAGTATGTTGGAATAAGTCATAGTATAGTATGCCGGAATAAATCATAGTATAGTATGTCGCAATAAGTCCTAGTATAGTATGTCGAAAAAGTTTTAAAAAAGTCTTAGTATACTATGTTGAAAAAAGGTTGAATAAAGTCATAATATAGTATTTCGGAATAAGTCATAGTATAGTATGTTGGAATAAGTCATCGTATAGTATGTCGAAAAAGTTGAAAAAAAGTCATAGTATAGTATGTCGAAAAAAGTTGAAAAAAGTCATAGTATAGTATGTCGAAAAAAGTTGAAAAAAAGTCATAGTATAGTATGTCGAAAAAAGTTGAAAAAAAGTCATAGTATAGTATGCCGGAATAAATCATAGTATAGTATGTCGGAATAAATCATAGTATAGTATGTTTGAATAAGTCATAGTATAGTATGTCGGAAAAAAAGTTGAAAAAAAGTCATAGTATAGTATGTCGAAAAAAGTGAATAAATCATAGTATAGTATGTCGGAATAAATCATAGTATAGTATGTTGGAATAAGTCATAGTATAGTATGCCGGAATAAATCATAGTATAGTATGTCGCAATAAGTCATAGTATAGTATGTCGAAAAAGTTTAAAAAAGTCTTAGTATACTATGTTGAAAAAAGGTTGAATAAAGTCATAATATAGTATTTCGGAATAAGTCATAGTATAGTATGTTGGAATAAGTCATCGTATAGTATGTCGAAAAAAGTTGAAAAAAAGTCATAGTATAGTATGTCGAAAAAGTTGAAAAAAAGTCTTAGTATACTATGTTGAAAAAAGGTTGAATAAAGTCATAATATAGTATTTCGGAATAAGTCATAGTATAGTATGTTGGAATAAGTCATCGTATAGCATGTCGAAAAAGTTGAAAAAAAGTCATAGTATAGTATGTCGAAAAAGTTGAAAAAAAGTCATAGTATAGTATGTCGAAAAAGTTGAAAAAAAGTCTTAGTATACTATGTTGAAAAAGGTTGAATAAAGTCATAATATAGTATTTCGAATAAGTCATAGTATAGTATGTTGGAATAAGTCATCGTATAGTATGTCGAAAAAGTTGAAAAAAAGTCATAGTATAGTATGTCGAAAAAAGTTGAAAAAAAGTCATAGTATAGTATGTCGAAAAAGTTTAAAAAAAGTCTTAGTATACTATGTTGAAAAAAGGTTGAATAAAGTCATAATATAGTATTTCGGAATAAGTCATAGTATAGTATGTTGGAATAAGTCATCGTATAGTTTGTCGAAAAAAGTTGAAAAAAAAGTCATAGTATAGTATGTCGAAAAAGTTGAAAAAAAGTCATAGTATAGTATGTCGAAAAAGTTGAAAAAAAGTCATAGTATAGTATGTCGAAAAAGTTGAAAAAAGTCATAGTATAGTATGTTGAATAAATCATAGTATAGTATGAATAAATCATAGTATAGTATGTTGAAAAAAGGTAAATCATAGTATAGTATGTCGAATAAATCATAGTATAGTATGTTTGAATAAGTCATAGTATAGTATGTCGAAAAAAGTTGAAAAAAGTCATAGTATAGTATGTCGAAAAAAGTTGAAAAAAAGTCTTAGTATACTATGTTGAAAAAGTTGAAAAAAAGTCATAATATAGTATTTGAATAAGTCATAGTATAGTATGTTGAATAAAAGTCATAATATAGTATGTCGAAAAAAGTTGAAAAAAGTCATAGTATAGTATGTCGAAAAAAGTTGAAAAAAAGTCTTAGTATACTATGTTGAAAAAAGGTTGAATAAAGTCATAATATAGTATTTCGAATAAGTCATAGTATAGTATGTTGGAATAAGTCATCGTATAGTATGTCGAAAAAGTTGAAAAAAGTCATAGTATAGTATGTCGAAAAAGTTGAAAAAAAGTCATAGTATAGTATGTCGAAAAAGTTTAAAAAAGTCTTAGTATACTATGTTGAAAAAAGGTTGAATAAAGTCATAATATAGTATTTGGAATAAGTCATAGTATAGTATGTTGGAATAAGTCATCGTATAGTATGTCGAAAAAAAAAAAGTCATAGAAAAAAAAAAGTCAAAAAAAGTATAGTATGTATGAAAAAAGTTGAAAAAAAGTCTTAGTATACTATGTTGAAAAAAGGTTGAATAAAGTCATAATATAGTATTTCGGAATAAGTCATAGTATAGTATGTTGGAATAAGTCATCGTATAGTATGTCGAAAAAAAGTTGAAAAAAAGTCATAGTATAGTATGTCGAAAAAAAGTTGAAAAAAAGTCATAGTATAGTATGTCGAAAAAAGTTTAAAAAAGTCTTAGTATACTATGTTGAAAAAAAGGTTGAATAAAGTCATAATATAGTATTTCGGAATAAGTCATAGTATAGTATGTTGGAATAAATCATCGTATAGTATAGTATGTTTGAATAAGTCATAGTATAGTATGTCGGAAAAAAGTTGAAAAAAAGTCATAGTATAGTATGTCGAAAAAAGTGAATAAATCATAGTATAGTATGTCGGAATAAATCATAGTATAGTATGTTGGAATAAGTCATAGTATAGTATGCCGGAATAAATCATAGTATAGTATGTCGCAATAAGTCATAGTATAGTATGTCGAAAAAGTTTAAAAAAGTCTTAGTATACTATGTTGAAAAAGGTTGAATAAAGTCATAATATAGTATTTCGGAATAAGTCATAGTATAGTATGTTGGAATAAGTCATCGTATAGTATGTCGAAAAAAGTTGAAAAAAAGTCATAGTATAGTATGTCGAAAAAGTTGAAAAAAGTCATGAAAAAAAAGTTGAAAAAAAGTCTTAGTATACTATGTTGAAAAAAGGTTGAATAAAGTCATAATATAGTATTTCGGAATAAGTCATAGTATAGTATGTTGGAATAAGTCATCGTATAGTATGTCGAAAAAGTTGAAAAAAAAGTCATAGTATAGTATGTCGAAAAAATAGTTTAAAAAAAGTCATAGTATAGTATGTCGAAAAAGTTTAAAAAAGTCTTAGTATACTATGTTGAAAAAAGGTTGAATAAAGTCATAATATAGTATTTCGGAATAAGTCATAGTATAGTATGTTGGAATAAGTCATCGTATAGTATGTCGAAAAAAGTTGAAAAAAAGTCATAGTATAGTATGTCGAAAAAGTTGAAAAAAAGTCATAGTATAGTATGTCGAAAAAGTTTAAAAAAAGTCTTAAAAGTCATAATATAGTATTTGAATAAGTCATAGTATAGTATGTTGGAATAAGTCATCGTATAGTATGTCGAAAAAAGTTGAAAAAAAGTCATAGTATAGTATGTCGAAAAAGTTGAAAAAAAGTCATAGTATAGTATGTCGAAAAAAGTTGAAAAAAAGTCATAGTATAGTATGTCGAAAAAGTTGAAAAAAAGTCATAGTATATATGTTGAAATAGTATGTTGAATAAATCATAATATAATGTTTGAATAAGTCATAGTATAGTATGTCGGAAAAAAGTTGAAAAAAGTCATAGTATAGTATGTCGAAAAAAGTTGAATAAATCATAGTATAGTATGTCGAATAAATCATAGTATAGTATGTTGGAATAAGTCATAGTATAGTATGTCGGAATAAATCATAGTATAGTATGTTGCAATAAGTCATAGTATAGTATGTCGAAAAAAGTTGAAAAAAAGTCTTAGTATACTATGTTGAAAAAAGGTTGAATAAAGTCATAATATAGTATAGTCATATATAGTATGTTGGAATAAGTCATAGTATAGTATGTCGAATTGAAAAAAGTCATAGTATAGTATGTCGAAAAAGTTGAAAAAAAGTCATAGTATAGTATGTCGAAAAAAGTTGAAAAAAAGTCATAGTATAGTATGTTGAAAAAAGTTGAAAAAAGTCATAATATAGTATGTAAATCATAGTATAGTAAATAAATCATAGTATAGTATGTTTGAATAAGTCATAGTATAGTATGTCGGAAAAAAGTTGAAAAAAGTCATAGTATAGTATGTCGAAAAAAGTTGAAAAAATCATAGTATAGTATGTCGAATAAATCATAGATAAAATAAATCATAGTATAGTATGTTGGAATAAGTCATAGTATAGTATGCCGGAAAAATCATAGTATAGTATGTCGCAATAAGTCATAGTATAGTATGTCGAAAAAGTTTAAAAAAGTCTTAGTATACTATGTTGAAAAAGGTTGAATAAAGTCATAATATAGTATTTCGGAATAAGTCATAGTATAGTATGTTGGAATAAGTCATCGTATAGTATGTCGAAAAAAGTTGAAAAAAGTCATAGTATAGTATGTCGAAAAAAAAGTTGAAAAAAAGTCTTAGTATACTATGTTGAAAAAAGGTTGAATAAAGTCATAATATAGTATTTCGGAATAAGTCATAGTATAGTATGTTGGAATAAGTCATCGTATAGTATGTCGAAAAAAGTTGAAAAAAAGTCATAGTATAGTATGTCAAAAAAAAGTTTAAAAAAAGTCATAGTATAGTATGTCGGAAAAAGTTTAAAAAAAGTC
>NW_026554141.1:0-682 GCF_027596085.1 Anoplopoma fimbria | reverse complement strand
TTGAAAAAAGTCATAGTATAGTATGCCGGAATAAATCATAGTATAGTATGTCGGAATAAATCATAGTATAGTATGCCGGAATAAATCATAGTATAGTATGTCGGAATAAATCATAGTATAGTATGTTTGAATAAGTCATAGTATAGTATGTCGGAAAAAGTTGAAAAAAAGTCATAGTATAGTATGTCGAAAAAAGTGAATAAATCATAGTATAGTATGTCGGAATAAATCATAGTATAGTATGTTGGAATAAGTCATAGTATAGTATGCCGGAATAAATCATAGTATAGTATGTCGCAATAAGTCATAGTATAGTATGTCGAAAAAGTTTAAAAAAGTCTTAGTATACTATGTTGAAAAAGGTTGAATAAAGTCATAATATAGTATTTCGGAATAAGTCATAGTATAGTATGTTGGAATAAGTCATCGTATAGTATGTCGAAAAAGTTGAAAAAAGTCATAGTATAGTATGTCGAAAAAAGTTGAAAAAAAGTCTTAGTATACTATGTTGAAAAAGGTTGAATAAAGTCATAATATAGTATTTCGGAATAAGTCATAGTATAGTATGTTGGAATAAGTCATCGTATAGTATGTCGAAAAAGTTGAAAAAAAGTCATAGTATAGTATGTCGAAAAAAGTTGAAAAAAAGTCATAGTATAGTATGTCGAAAAAGTTTAAAAAA
>NW_026554140.1:0-1080 GCF_027596085.1 Anoplopoma fimbria | reverse complement strand
AATATAGTATTTCGGAATAAGTCATAGTATAGTATGTTGGAATAAGTCATCGTATAGTATGTCGAAAAAGTTGAAAAAAAGTCATAGTATAGTATGTCGAAAAAGTTGAAAAAAGTCATAGTATAGTATGTCGAAAAAGTTGAAAAAAAGTCATAGTATAGTATGTCGAAAAAAGTTGAAAAAAAGTCATAGTATAGTATGCCGGAATAAATCATAGTATAGTATGTCGGAATAAATCATAGTATAGTATGCCGGGTATAGTATGTTTGAATAAGTCATAGTATAGTATGTCGGAAAAAAGTTGAAAAAAAGTCATAGTATAGTATGTCGAAAAAGTGAATAAATCATAGTATAGTATGTCGGAATAAATCATAGTATAGTATGTTGAACAAGTCATAGTATAGTATGCCGGAATAAATCATAGTATAGTATGTCGCAATAAGTCATAGTATAGTATGTCGAATTTAAAAAATCTTAGTATACTATGTTGAAAAAAGGTTGAATAAAGTCATAGTATAGTATTTGAATAAGTCATAGTAAAAATAAGTCATCGTATAGTATGTCGAAAAAAGTTGAAAAAAAGTCATAGTATAGTATGTCGAAAAAAGTTGAAAAAAAGTCATAGTATAGTATGTCGAAAAGTTTAAAAGTCTTAGTATACTATGTTGAAAAAAGGTTGAATAAAGTCATAATATAGTATTTCGGAATAAGTCATAGTATAGTATTTTGGAATAAGTCATCGTATAGTATGTCGAAAAAAAAGTTGAAAAAAAGTCATAGTATAGTATGTCGAAAAGTTGAAAAAAAGTCATAGTATAGTATGTCGAAAAAAGTTGAAAAAAAGTCATAGTATAGTATGTCGAAAAAAGTTGAAAAAAAGTCATAGTATAGTATGCCGGAATAAATCATAGTATAGTATGTCGGAATAAATCATAGTATAGTATGCTGAATAAATCATAGTATAGTATGTCGGAATAAATCATAGTATAGTATGTTTGAATAAGTCATAGTATAGTATGTCGGAAAAAAGTTGAAAAAAAGTCATAGTATAGTATGTCGAAAAAGTGAATAAATCATAGT
>NW_026554139.1:0-2627 GCF_027596085.1 Anoplopoma fimbria | reverse complement strand
TGAAAAAGGTTGAATAAAGTCATAATATAGTATTTCGGAATAAGTCATAGTATAGTAAGTTTAAAAAAAGTCTTAGTATACTATGTTGAAAAAGGTTGAATAAAGTCATAATATAGTATTTCGGAATAAGTCATAGTATAGTATGTTGGAATAAGTCATCGTATAGTATGTCGAAAAAAGTTGAAAAAAAGTCATAGTATAGTATGTCGAAAAAAGTTGAAAAAAAGTCATAGTATAGTATGTCGAAAAAGTTTAAAAAAAGTCTTAGTATACTATGTTGAAAAAAGGTTGAATAAAGTCATAATATAGTATTTCGAATAAGTCATAGTATAGTATGTTGGAATAAGTCATCGATAGTATGTCGAAAAAGTTGAAAAAAGTCATAGTATAGTATGTCGAAAAAGTTGAAAAAAAGTCATAGTATAGTATGTCGAAAAGTTTAAAAAAGTCTTAGTATACTATGTTGAAAAAAGGTTGAATAAAGTCATAATATAGTATTTCGGAATAAGTCATAGTATAGTATGTTGGAATAAGTCATCGTATAGTATGTCGAAAAAAGTTGAAAAAAAGTCATAGTATAGTATGTCGAAAAAGTTGAAAAAAAGTCATAGTATAGTATGTCGAAAAAAGTTGAAAAAAAGTCATAGTATAGTATGTCGAAAAAAGTTGAAAAAAAGTCATAGTATAGTATGCCGGAATAAATCATAGTATAGTATGTCGGAATAAATCATAGTATAGTATGCCGGAATAAATCATAGTATAGTATGTCGGAATAAATCATAGTATAGTATGTTTGAATAAGTCATAGTATAGTATGTCGGAAAAAAGTTGAAAAAAAGTCATAGTATAGTATGTCGAAAAAAGTGAATAAATCATAGTATAGTATGTCGGAATAAATCATAGTATAGTATGTTGGAATAAGTCATAGTATAGTATGCCGGAATAAATCATAGTATAGTATGTCGCAATAAGTCATAGTATAGTATGTCGAAAAAGTTTAAAAAAAGTCTTAGTATACTATGTTGAAAAAAGGTTGAATAAAGTCATAATATAGTATTTCGAATAAGTCATAGTATAGTATGTTGGAATAAGTCATCGTATAGTATGTCGAAAAAAGTTGAAAAAAAGTCATAGTATAGTATGTCGAAAAAGTTGAAAAAAGTCATAGTATAGTATGTCGAAAAAAGTTGAAAAAAAAAAAAGTCATAGTATAGTATGTTGAAAAAATAGTAAAAATAAATCATAGTATAGTATGCCGGAATAAATCATAGTATAGTATGTCGGAATAAATCATAGTATAGTATGTTTGAATAAGTCATAGTATAGTATGTCGGAAAAAGTTGAAAAAAGTCATAGTATAGTATGTTGAATAAATCATAGTATAGTATGTTGAATAAATCATAGTATAGTATGTATGTTGAAAAAAGTCATAGTATAGTATGTCGGAAAAAAAAATCATAGTATAGTATGTCGAAAAAGTTGAAAAAAGTCATAGTATAGTATGTCTAAAAAAGTTGAAAAAAGTCATAGTATAGTATGTTGGAATAAATCATAGTATAGTATGTTGGAATAAGTCATAGTATAGTATGTTGGAATAAATCATAGTATAGTATGTCGAAGTAAGTATGTTTGAAAAAAAAGTCATAGTATAGTATGTCGAAAAAGTTTAAAAAAGTCTTAGTATACTATGTTGAAAAAAGTTGAATAAAGTCATAATATAGTATTTCGAATAAGTCATAGTATAGTATGTTGGAATAAGTCATCGTATAGTATGTCGAAAAAGTTGAAAAAAAGTCATAGTATAGTATGTCAAGTTGAAAAAAGTCATAGTATAGTATGTCGAAAAGTTTAAAAAAAGTCTTAGTATACTATGTTGAAAAAAGTTGAATAAAGTCATAATATAGTATTTCGGAATAAGTCATAGTATAGTATGTTGGAATAAGTCATCGTCTTAGTATGTTAAAAAAGTTGAAAAAAAGTCATAATATAGTATGTCGAAAAGTTGAAAAAAGTCATAGTATAGTATGTCGAAAAAAAGTTGAAAAAAAGTCATAGTATAGTATGTCGAAAAAAGTTGTAAAAAGTCATAGTATAGTATGTTGAATAAATCATAGTATAGTATGTTGGAATAAATCATAGTATAGTATGCCGGAATAAATCATAGTATAGTATGTTTGAATAAGTCATAGTATAGTATGTTTTTAAAAAAAAAAGTCATAGTATAGTATGTCGAAAAAGTTGAATAAAGTCATAGTATAGTATGTCGAATAAAGTATAGTATGTTGGAATAAGTCATAGTATAGTATGTCGAATAAAATAGTTGAAAAAAGTCATAGTATAGTATGTCGTGGTGTTGAAAAAAAGTCTTAGTATACTATGTTGAAAAAAGTTGAAAAAAGTCATAGTATAGTATGTCGAAAAAAGTTAGAAAAAGTCATAGTATAGTATGCCGGAATAAATCATAATATAGTATTTCGGAATTTTAAAAGTCTTAGTATACTATGTTGAATAAAGTCATAATATAGTATTTCGGAAAAATAGTATAGTATGTTGGGTAAGTCATAGTATAGTATGTCAGAAAAAAGTTGGAAAAAAGTCATAGTATAGTATGTCGAAAAGTTTAAAAA
>NW_026554138.1:0-1243 GCF_027596085.1 Anoplopoma fimbria | reverse complement strand
AAGTCTTAGTATACTATGTTGAAAAAAAGGGTTGAATAAAGTCATAATATAGTATTTCTGAATAAGTCATAGTATAGTATGTTGGAATAAGTCATCGATAGTATGTCGAAAAAAGTTGGAAAAAGTCATAGTATAGTATGTCGAAAAAGTTGAAAAAAAGTCTTTAAAAAAGTCTTAGTATACTATGTTGAAAAAGGTTGAATAAAGTCATAATATAGTATTTCGGAATAAGTCATAGTATAGTATGTTGAATAAGTCATCGATAGTATGCCTAAAAAAGTTGAAAAAAAAAGTCATAGTAGTATGTCGAAAAAGTTGAAAAAAAAGTCATAGTATAGTATGTCGAAAAAGTTGAAAAAAAGTCATAGTATAGTATGTTGAAAAAAAGTTGAAAAAAGTCATAGTATAGTATGCCGAATAAATCATAGTATAGTATGTCGGAATAAATCATAGTATAGTATGCCGGAATAAATCATAGTATAGTATGTCGAATAAATCATAGTATAGTATGTTTGAATAAGTCATAGTATAGTATGTCGGAAAAAAGTTGAAAAAAAGTCATAGTATAGTATGTGAAAAAGTGAATAAATCATAGTATAGTATGTCGGAATAAATCATAGTATAGTATGTTGGAATAAGTCATAGTATAGTATGCCGGAATAAATCATAGTATAGTATGTCGCAATAAGTCATAGTATAGTATGTCGAAAAAGTTTAAAAAAAGTCTTAGTATACTATGTTGAAAAAGGTTGAATAAAGTCATAATATAGTATTTGGAATAAGTCATAGTATAGTATGTTGGAATAAGTCATCGTATAGTATGTCGAAAAAGTTGAAAAAAGTCATAGTATAGTATGTCGAAAAAGTTGAAAAAAAGTCATAGTATAGTATGTCGAAAAAAGTTGAAAAAAAGTCATAGTATAGTATGTCGAAAAAAAGTTGAAAAAAAGTCATAGTATAGTATGTCGGAATAAATCATAGTATAGTATGTCGAATAAATCATAGTATAGTATGCCGGAATAAATCATAGTATAGTATGTCGGAATAAATCATAGTATAGTATGTTTGAATAAGTCATAGTATAGTATGTCGGAAAAAAAAGTTGAAAAAAGTCATAGTATAGTATGTCGAAAAAAGTGAATAAATCATAGTATAGTATGTCGGAATAAATCATAGTATAGTATGTTGGAATAAGTCATAGTATAGTATGCGGGAATAAATCATAGTATAGTATGTCGCAATA
>NW_026554137.1:0-603 GCF_027596085.1 Anoplopoma fimbria | reverse complement strand
ATGTTGAAAAAGGTTGAATAAAGTCATAATATAGTATTTAGGAATAAGTCATAGTATAGTATGTTGGAATAAGTCATCGTATAGTATGTCGAAAAAGTTGAAAAAAGTCATAGTATAGTATGTCGAAAAAGTTGAAAAAAGTCATAGTATAGTATGTCGAAAAAGTTTAAAAAAGTCTTAGTATACTATGTTGAAAAAAGGTTGAATAAAGTCATAATATAGTATTTACGGAATAAGTCATAGTATAGTATGTTGGAATAAGTCATCGTATAGTATGTATATGAAAAAGTTGAAAAAAAGTCATAGTATAGTATGTCGAAAAAGTTGAAAAAAGTCATAGTATAGTATGTCCGAAAAAAGTTGAAAAAAGTCATAGTATAGTATGTCGAAAAAAAGTTGAAAAAAAGTCATAGTATAGTATGCGGAATAAATCATAGTATAGTATGTGGAATAAATCATAGTATAGTATGCCGGAATAAATCATAGTATAGTATGTGGAATAAATCATAGTATAGTATGTTTGAATAAGTCATAGTATCGTATGTGGAAAAAGTTGAAAAAAAGTCATAGTATAGTATGTGAAAAAATTGAATAAATCATAGT
>NW_026554136.1:0-1077 GCF_027596085.1 Anoplopoma fimbria | reverse complement strand
TGAATAAATCATAGTATAGTATGTCGGAATAAATCATAGTATAGTATGTTGGAATAAGTCATAGTATAGTATGCGGAATAAATCATAGTATAGTATGTCGCAATAAGTCCTAGTATAGTATGTCGAAAAAAGTTTAAAAAAAATGTTGAAAAAGGTTGAATAAAGTCATAATATAGTATTTCGAATAAGTCATAGTATAGTATGTTGGAATAAGTCATCGTATAGTATGTCAAAAAGTTGAAAAAAGTCATAGTATAGTATGTCGAAAAGTTGAAAAAAAGTATAGTATGTATGAAAAAAGTTGAAAAAAGTAATAGTATAGTATATCTAAAAAAGTTGAAAAAAAGTAATAGTATAGTATGCCGAATAAATCATAGTATAGTATGTCGGAATAAATCATAGTATAGTATGCCGGAATAAATCATAGTATAGTATGTCGGAATAAATCATAGTATAGTATGTTTGAATAAGTCATAGTATAGTATGTCGGAAAAAGTTGAAAAAAAGTCATAGTATAGTATGTCGAAAAAGTGAATAAATCATAGTATAGTATGTCGGAATAAATCATAGTATAGTATGTTGGAATAAGTCATAGTATAGTATGCCGGAATAAATCATAGTATAGTATGTCGCAATAAGTCATAGTATAGTATGTCGAAAAAGTTTAAAAAAGTCTTAGTATACTTCATAATATAGTATTTCGGAATAAGTCATAGTATAGTATGTTGGAATAAGTCATCGTATAGTATGTCGAAAAAAGTTGAAAAAAAGTCATAGTATAGAATGTGGAAAAAAGTTGATAAAAAAAAGTTGAAAAAGTCATAATATAGTATTTCGATAGTATAGTATGTCGAAAAGTCATCGTTTAAAAAAGTCTTAGTATACTATGTTGAAAAAGGTTGAATAAAGTCATAATATAGTATTTCGGAATAAGTCATAGTATAGTATGTTGGAATAAGTCATGCGTATGAATGTCATAAATAAGTATTTCGAAAAAAGTCATAGTATAGTATGTCGAGAAAAAGAAAAAAGTCATAGTATAGTATGTCAAAAAGTTTAAAAAAGTCTTAGTATACT
>NW_026554135.1:0-607 GCF_027596085.1 Anoplopoma fimbria | reverse complement strand
GTATGTCGGGAAAAGTTGAAAAAAAGTCATAGTATTGTATGTAAAAAAAAAGGCATATTATAGCATGTCAAATAAAAGTCATACTATAGTTTGTCGAAAAAGTTTAAAATAAGTCATAGAATTGTATGTCGGAAAAAGTAAAAAAAAAGTCATACTATAGCATGTCGAAAAATAAGTCATACTATAGTATGTCGAAAAAAGTAAAAATAAGTCATAGTATTGTATGTCGGAAAAAAGTAAAAAAAAGTCATACTATAGCATGTCGGAAAATAAGTCATAGTATTGTATGTCGGAAAAAGTAAAAAAAAAGTCATACTATAGCATGTCGAAAAATAAGTCATACTATAGTATGTCGGGAAAAGTTGAAAAAAAGTCATAGTATTGTATGTAAAAAAAAAAGGCATATTATAGCATGTCAAATAAAAGGCATACTGTAGTATGTCTAAAAAGTTAAAAATAAGTCATAGTATTGTATGTCGGAAAAAGTAAAAAAAAGTCATACTATAGCATGTCGGAAAATAAGTCATAGTATTGTATGTCGGAAAAAGTAAAAATAAGTCATAGTATTGTATGTAAAAAAAAAAAGGCATATTATAGCATGTCAAAT
>NW_026554134.1:0-750 GCF_027596085.1 Anoplopoma fimbria | reverse complement strand
AAAAGTTTAAAAAAAGTCTTAGTATACTATGTTGAAAAAAGGTTGAATAAAGTCATAATATAGTATTTCGGAATAAGTCATAGTATAGTATGTTGGAATAAGTCATCGTATAGTATGTCGAAAAAGTTGAAAAAAAGTCATAGTATAGTATGTCGAAAAAGTTGAAAAAAAGTCATAGTATAGTATGTCGAAAAAAGTTGAAAAAAAGTCATAGTATAGTATGTCGAAAAAGTTGAAAAAAGTCATAGTATAGTATGCCGGAATAAATCATAGTATAGTATGTCGGAATAAATCATAGTATAGTATGTTTGAATAAGTCATAGTATAGTATGTCGGAAAAAAGTTGAAAAAAAGTCATAGTATAGTATGTCGAAAAAAGTGAATAAATCATAGTATAGTATGTCGGAATAAATCATAGTATAGTATGTTGGAATAAGTCATAGTATAGTATGCCGGAATAAATCATAGTATAGTATGTCGCAATAAGTCATAGTATAGTATGTCGAAAAAGTTTAAAAAAGTCTTAGTATACTATGTTGAAAAAAGGTGGAATAAAGTCATAATATAGTATTTCGGAATAAGTCGTGTAGTATGTTGGAATAAGTCATCGTATAGTATGTCGAAAAAGTTGAAAAAAAGTCATAGTATAGTATGTCGAAAAAAGTTGAAAAAGTCACTAGTATAGTATGTATCGAAAAAGTTGAAAAAAAAGTCATAGTATAGTATGTCGAAAAAGTTGAAAAAAGTCTT
>NW_026554133.1:0-814 GCF_027596085.1 Anoplopoma fimbria | reverse complement strand
AAGTCATAGTATAGTATGCCGGAATAAATCATAGTATAGTATGTCAAATAAGTCATAGTATAGTATGTCGAAATGTTGAAAAAGGTTGAATAAAGTCATAATATGGTATTTTGGAATAAGTCATAGTATAGTATGTTGGAATAAGTCATCGTATAGTATGTCGAAAAAGTTGAAAAAAAGTCATAGTATAGTATGTCGAAAAAGTTGAAAAAGTCATAGTATAAAAAAAGTTGAAAAAAAGTCATAGTATAGTATGTCGAAAAAAAGTTGAAAAAAGTCATAGTATAGTATGCGGAATAAATCATAGTATAGTATGTCGAATAAATCATAGTATAGTATGCCGGAATAAATCATAGTATAGTATGTCGGAATAAATCATAGTATAGTATGTTTGAATAAGTCATAGTATAGTATGTCGGAAAAAAGTTGAAAAAAGTCATAGTATAGTATGTCGAAAAAAGTGAATAAATCATAGTATAGTATGTCGGAATAAATCATAGTATAGTATGTTGGAATAAGTCATAGTATAGTATGCATGTATTATTCGGAATAAATCATAGTATAGTATGTCGTCGAATAAAGTTGTCATAGTATAGTATGTCGAAAAAAGTTTAAAAAAGTCTTAGTATACTATGTTGAAAAAGGTTGAATAAAGTCATAATATAGTATTTCGGAATAAGTCATAGTATAGTATGTTGGAATAAGTCATCGTATAGTATGTCGAAAAAGTTGAAAAAAAGTCATAGTATAGTATGTCGAAAAAAGTTGAAAAAAAGTCATAGTATAGTATGTCGAAAAGTTTAAAAAAGTCTTA
>NW_026554132.1:0-1163 GCF_027596085.1 Anoplopoma fimbria | reverse complement strand
AAAAGTCTTAGTATACTATGTTGAAAAAAGGTTGAATAAAGTCATAATATAGTATTTCGGAATAAGTCATAGTATAGTATGTTGGAATAAGTCATCGTATAGTATGTCGAAAAAGTTGAAAAAAGTCATAGTATAGTATGTCGAAAAAAGTTGAAAAAAGTCATAGTATAGTATGTCGAAAAAGTTTAAAAAAAGTCTTAGTATACTATGTTGAAAAAGGTTGAATAAAGTCATAATATAGTATTTCGGAATAAGTCATAGTATAGTATGTTGGAATAAGTCATCGTATAGTATGTCGAAAAAAGTTGAAAAAGTCATAGTATAGCATGTCGAAAAAAGTTGAAAAAAAGTCATAGTATAGTATGTCGAAAAAGTTTAAAAAAAGTCTTAGTATACTATGTTGAAAAAAGGTTGAATAAAGTCATAATATAGTATTTCGGAATAAGTCATAGTATAGTATGTTGGAATAAGTCATCGTATAGTATGTCGAAAAAGTTGAAAAAAAGTCATAGTATAGTATGTCGAAAAAGTTGAAAAAAAAGTCATAGTATAGTATGTCTAAAAAAAGTTGAAAAAAAGTCATAGTATAGTATGTCGAAAAAAAGTTGAAAAAAGTCATAGTATAGTATGCCGGAATAAATCATAGTATAGTATGTCGGAATAAATCATAGTATAGTATGCCGGAATAAATCATAGTATAGTATGTCGGAATAAATCATAGTATAGTATGTTTGAATAAGTCATAGTATCGTATGTCGGAAAAAAGTTGAAAAAAAGTCATAGTATAGTATGTCGAAAAAAGTGAATAAATCATAGTATAGTATGTCGGAATAAATCATAGTATAGTATGTTGGAATAAGTCATAGTATAGTATGCCGGAATAAATCATAGTATAGTATGTCGCAATAAGTCCTAGTATAGTATGTCAAAAGTTTAAAAAAAGTCTTAGTATACTATGTTGAAAAAAAGGTTGAATAAAGTCATAATATAGTATTTCGGAATAAGTCATAGTATAGTATGTTGGAATAGTCATCGTATAGTATGTCGAAAAAAGTTGAAAAAAGTCATAGTATAGTATGTCGAAAAAAAGTTGAAAAAAAGTCATATAGTATGTCGAAAAAGTTTAAAAAAAGTCTTAGTATACTATGTTGAAAAAAGGTTGA
>NW_026554131.1:0-2514 GCF_027596085.1 Anoplopoma fimbria | reverse complement strand
GAATAAATCATAGTATAGTATGTCGGAATAAATCATAGTATAGTATGCCGGAATAAATCATAGTATAGTATGTCGGAATAAATCATAGTATAGTATGTTTGAATAAGTCATAGTATAGTATGTCGGAAAAAAGTTGAAAAAAAGTCATAGTATAGTATGTGAATAAATCATAGTATAGTATGTCGGAATAAATCATAGTATAGTATGTTGAATAAAGTCATAGTATAGTATGTCGCAATAAATCATAGTATAGTATGTCGAAAAAGTTTAAAAAGTCTTAGTATAGTATGTCGAAAAAGTTTAAAAAAAGTCTTAGTATAGTATGTTGAAAAATAGTATAGTATGAATAAGTCATCGCATAGTATGTCGAAATAAAAAAGTCATAGTATAGTATGTTGAAAAGTTGAAAAAAAGTCATAGTATAGTATGTCGAAAAAAGTTGAAAAAAAGTCATAGTATAGTATGTCGAAAAAAGTTGAAAAAGTCATAGTATAGTATGTCGAAAAAATAGTATAGTATGTCGGAATAAATCATAGTATAGTATGCCGAAAAAAGTTGAAAAAAAGTCATAGTATAGTATGTTTGAATAAGTCGAAAAGTTGAAAAAATCATAGTATAGTATGTCGGAATAAATCATAGTATAGTATGTCGGAATAAATCATAGTATAGTATGTTTGAATAAGTCATAGTATAGTATGTCGGAAAAAAGTTGAAAAAAGTCATAGTATAGTATGTTGAAAAAGTGAATAAATCATAGTATAGTATGTCGGAATAAATCATAGTATAGTATGTTGGAATAAGTCATAGTATAGTATGCTGGAATAAATCATAGTATAGTATGTCGCAATAAGTCATAGTATAGTATGTCGAAAAAGTTTAAAAAAGTCTTAGTATACTATGTTGAAAAAAGGTTGAATAAAGTCATAATATAGTATTTCGGAATAAGTCATAGTATAGTATGTTGGAATAAGTCATCGTATAGTATGTCGAAAAAAGTTGAAAAAAGTCATAGTATAGTATGTCGAAAAAAAAAAAAGTCATAGTATACTATGAAAAAGTTGAAAAAAAAGTCATAGTATAGTATGTCGAAAAAAGAATAAATCATAGTATAGTATGTTGGAATAAATCATAGTATAGTATGTCGGAATAAATCATAGTATAGTATGTTTGAATAAGTCATAGTATAGTATGTCGGAAAAAAGTTGAAAAAATAGTCATAGTATAGTATGTCGAAAAAGTGAATAAATCATAGTATAGTATGTCGAATAAATCATAGTATAGTATGTTGGAATAAGTCATAGTATAGTATGCCGGAATAAATCATAGTATAGTATGTCGCAATAAGTCATAGTATAGTATGTCGAAAAAGTTTAAAAAAAGTCTTAGTATACTATGTTGAAAAAAGTTGAAAAAAGTCATAATATAGTATTTCGGAATAAGTCATAGTATAGTATGTTGGAATAAGTCATCGTATAGTATGTCGAAAAAAGTTGAAAAAAAGTCATAGTATAGTATGTCGAAAAAAATAGTTGAAAAAAAAAAGTCTTAGTATACTATGTTGAAAAAAAGGTTGAATAAAGTCATAATATAGTATTTCGGAATAAGTCATAGTATAGTATGTTGGAATAAGTCATCGTATAGTATGTCGAAAAAAAGTTGAAAAAAAGTCATAGTATAGTATGTCGAAAAGTTGAAAAAAGTCTTAGTATACTATGTTGAAAAAGGTTTAAAAAAGTCATAATATAGTATAATAAGTCATAGTATAGTAATAAGTTTTGAATAAGTCATAGTATAGTATGTTGGAAAAAGTCATAGTATAGTATGTCGAAAAAGTTTAAAAAAAGTCTTAGTATAGTATGTTGAAAAAAAGGTTGAATAAAAAATATAGTCATATAGTATAGTATGTTGGAATAAGTCATCGTATAGTATGTCGAAAAAAGTTGAAAAATAGTATAGTATGTCAAAAAGTTGAAAAAAAGTTATAGTATGTCGAAAAAGTTTAAAAAAGTCTTAGTATACTATGTTGAAAAAGGTTGAATAAAGTCATAATATAGTATGTCGGAATAAGTCATAGTATAGTATGTTGGAATAAGTCATAGTATAGTATGTCGAAAAAGTTGAAAAAAGTCATAGTATAGTATGTTGAAAAAGTTGAAAAAAGTCATAGTATATATGTCAAAAAGTTTAAAAAAAAGTCTTAGTATACTATGTTGAAAAAGGTTGAATAAAGTCATAATATAGTATTTCGTAAAAAGTATAGAATAAAGTCATAGTATAGTATGCCGGAAAAAGTTGAAAAAAAGTCATAGTATAGTATGTCGGAAAAAGTTGAAAAAAAGTCATAGTATAGTATGTTTGAAAAAAGTCATAGTATAATGTCGAAAAAGTTGAAAAAAAATCATAGTATAGTATGTCGGAATAAATCATAGTATAGTATGTCGGAATAAATCATAGTATAGTATGTCGAAAAAGTTGAAAAAAGTCATAGTATAGTATGTTTGAATAAATCATAGT
>NW_026554130.1:0-731 GCF_027596085.1 Anoplopoma fimbria | reverse complement strand
TATAGTATGTCGCAATAAGTCATAGTATAGTATGTCGAAAAAGTTTTAAAAAAGTCTTAGTATACTATGTTGAAAAAAGGTTGAATAAAGTCATAATATAGTATTTCGGAATAAGTCATAGTATAGTATGTTGGAATAAGTCATCGTATAGTATGTCGAAAAAGTTGAAAAAAGTCATAGTATAGTATGTCGAAAAAAGTTGAAAAAAGTCATAGTATAGTATGTCGAAAAAGTTTAAAAAAGTCTTAGTATACTATGTTGAAAAAAGGTTGAATAAAGTCATAATATAGTATTTCGGAATAAGTCATAGTATAGTATGTTGGAATAAGTCATCGTATAGTATGTCGAAAAAAGTTGAAAAAAAGTCATAGTATAGTATGTCGAAAAGTTGAAAAAAAGTCATAGTATAGTATGTCGAAAAAAGTTGAAAAAAAGTCATAGTATAGTATGTCGAAAAAAGTTGAAAAAAAGTCATAGTATAGTATGCCGGAATAAATCATAGTATAGTATGTCGGAATAAATCATAGTATAGTATGCCGGAATAAATCATAGTATAGTATGTCGGAATAAATCATAGTATAGTATGTTTGAATAAGTCATAGTATAGTATGTCGGAAAAAAGTTGAAAAAAAGTCATAGTATAGTATGTCGAAAAAAGTGAATAAATCATAGTATAGTATGTCGGAATAAATCATAGTATAGTATGTTGGAATAAGTCATAGTATAGTATG
>NW_026554129.1:0-1714 GCF_027596085.1 Anoplopoma fimbria | reverse complement strand
AAAAAGTTGAAAAAAGTCATAGTATAGTATGTCGAAAAAAGTGAATAAAGTCATAGTATAGTATGTCGGAATAAATCATAGTATAGTATGTTAGAATAAGTCATAGTATAGTATGTCGAAAAAAGTTGAAAAAAAGTCATAGTATAGTATGTCGAAAAAGTTTAAAAAAAGTCTTAGTATACTATGTTGAAAAAAGGTTGAATAAAGTCATAATATAGTATTTCGGAATAAGTCATAGTATAGTATGTTGGAATAAGTCATCAGTATAGTATGTCGAAAAAAGTTGAAAAAAAGTCATAGTATAGTATGTCGAAAAAAGTTGAAAAAAAGTCTTAGTATACTATGTTGAAAAAAGGTTGAATAAAGTCATAATATAGTTTGTCAGATTAAGTCATAGTATAGTATGTCAGAATAAGTCATAGTATAGTATGCCGAAAAAAGTTGAAAAAAAGTCATAGTATAGTATGTCGAAAAAAGTTGAAAAAAAGTCATAGTATAGTATGTCGAAAAAGTTTAAAAAAAGTCTTAGTATACTATGTTGAAAAAAGGTTGAATAAAGTCATAATATAGTATTTGGAATAAGTCATAGTATTATGTTGGAATAAGTCGAAAAATAGTATGAGGAAAAAAAAAAGTCATAGTATAGTATATGAAAAAGTTGAAAAAGTCATAGTATAGTATGTGAAAAAAGTTGAAAAAGTCATAGTATAGTATATGAAAAAGTTGAAAAAAAGTCATAGTATAGTATGCGGAAAAATCATAGTATAGTATGCCATAATGGAATAAATCATAGTATAGTATATTAGGAATAAATCATAGTATAGTATGTTTGAATAAGTCATAGTATAGTATGTCGGAAAAAAGTTGAAAAAATCATAGTATAGTATATCGAAAAAGTGAATAAATCATAGTATAGTATGTTTGAATGTTTAGTAAGACAGCGTTTGAAAAAAAGTTAGTATGTCGCAATAAGTCATAGTATAGTATGTCGAAAAAGTTTTAAAAAAAGTCTTAGTATACTATGTTGAAAAAAGGTTGAATAAAGTCATAGTATAGTATTTCGAAAAAAGTATAGTATGTTGGAATAAGTCATAGTATAGTATGTTGGAATATGTATAGTTAAAAAGTCTTAATAAAAAAAGGTGGAATAAAGTCATAGTATAGTATTTGAATAAGTCATAGTATAGTATGTTGGAATAAGTCATCGTATAGTATGTCGAAAAAGTTGAAAAAAAGTCATAGTATAAGTATGTCGAAAAAGTTGAAAAAAAAGTCATAGTATAGTATGTCGAAAAAGTTGAAAAAAAGTCATAGTATAGTATGCCGGAATAAATCATAGTATAGTATGTCGGAATAAATCATAGTATAGTATGCGGAATAAATCATAGTATAGTATGTCGGAATAAATGTAGTATAGTATGTTTGAATAAGTCATAGTATAGTATGTCGGAAAAAAGTTGAAAAAAAGTCATAGTATAGTATGTCGAAAAAGTGAATAAATCATAGTATGGTATGTCGGAATAAATCATAATATGGTATGTGGAATAAGTCATAGTATAGTATGTTGGAATGATCATAGTATAGTATGTCGGAATAAATCATAGTATAGTATATACAGAAAAGAAAAAAGTAGAGTAAAGTCATAGTATTGTATATGAATAAATTTGAAAAAAGTCAGTATATTTTTTCAGAGTAAGTCATAGTAGAGTATGTC
>NW_026554128.1:0-1220 GCF_027596085.1 Anoplopoma fimbria | reverse complement strand
TAGTATGTCGGAATAAATCATAGTATAGTATGTTTGAATAAGTCATAGTATAGTATGTCGGAAAAAAGTTGAAAAAAGTCATAGTATAGTATGTCGAAAAAAGTGAATAAATCATAGTATAGTATGTCGGAATAAATCATAGTATAGTATGTTGGAATAAGTCATAGTATAGTATGCCGGAATAAATCATAGTATAGTATGTCGCAATAAGTCATAGTATAGTATGTCGAAAAGTTTAAAAAAAGTCTTAATATACTATGTTGAAAAAAGGTTGAATAAAGTCATAATATAGTATTTCGGAATAAGTCATAGTATAGTATGTTGGAATAAGTCATCGTATAGTATGTCGAAAAAGTTGAAAAAGTCATAGTATAGTATGTCGAAAAAGTTGAAAAAAAGTCATAGTATAGTATGTCGTAAAAAAGTTGAAAAAAGTCATAGTATAGTATGCCGGAAAAATCATAGTATGAAAATAAAGTCATAGTATAGTATGCCGGAATAAATCATAGTATAGTATGTCGAAAAAATTTAAAAAAAGTCATAGTATACTATGTTGAAAAAAGGTTGAATAAAGTCATAATATAGTATTTCGGAATAAGTCATAGTATAGTATGTTGGAATAAGTCATCGATAAGATGTCGAAAAAGTTGAAAAAAAGTCATAGTATAGTATGTCGAAAAGTTGAAAAAAAAGTCTTAGTATACTATGTTGAAAAAAGGTTGAATAAAGTCATAATATAGTATTTCGGAATAAGTCATAGTATAGTATGTTGGAATAAGTCATCGTATAGTATGTCGAAAAAAGTTGAAAAAAAGTCATAGTATAGTATGTCGAAAAAGTTGAAAAAAGTCTTAGTATACTATGTTGAAAAAAGGTTGAATAAAGTCATAATATAGTATTTCGGAATAAGTCATAGTATAGTATGTTGGAATAAGTCATCGTATAGTATGTCGAAAAAGTTGAAAAAAGTCATAGTATAGTATGTCGAAAAAGTTGAAAAAAAGTCTATAGTATAGCTATGTCTGAAAAAAGGTTGAATAAAGTCATAATATAGTATTTCGGAATAAGTCATAGTATAGTATGTTGGAATAAGTCATCGTATAGTATGTCGAAAAAAGTTGAAAAAAGTCATAGTATAGTATGTCGAAAAAAGTTGAAAAAAAGTCATAGTATAGTATGTCGAAAAAGTTTAAAAAAGTCATAGTATAGTATGTGAAAAA
>NW_026554127.1:0-1828 GCF_027596085.1 Anoplopoma fimbria | reverse complement strand
GGAATAAGTCATAGTATAGTATGTTGGAATAAGTCATCATATATTGAAAAAAAAGTATGTCGAAAAAGTTGAAAAAAGTCATAGTATAGTATGTTGAAAAAGTTGAAAAAAGTCATAGTATGTATATTATAGAAAAAATCGTTTAAAAAAAAAAAGTCTTAGTATACTATGTTGAAAAAAGGTTGAATAAAGTCATAATATAGTATTTCGGAATAAAAAAAAGTCATAGTATAGTATGTTGGAATAAGTCATAATATAGTATGTCGAAAAAGTATGATGTTGGAAAAATCATAGTATAGTATGTTTGAAAAAAGTCATAGTATAGTATGTCGAAAAAGTTGAAAAAAAAAAAGTCATAGTATAGTATGTCGAAAAAAAGTTGAAAAAAAGTCATAGTATAGTATGCGGAATAAATCATAGTATAGTATGTCGGAATAAATCATAGTATAGTATGCGGAATAAATCATTATAGTATGTTTGAATAAGTCATAGTATAGTATGTCGGAAAAAAGTTGAAAAAAAGTCATAGTATAGTATGTCGAAAAAGTGAATAAATCATAGTATAGTATGTCGGAATAAATCATAGTATAGTATGTTGGAATAAGTCATAGTATAGTATGCCGGAATAAATCATAGTATAGTATGTCGCAATAAGTCATAGTATAGTATGTCGAAAAAGTTTAAAAAAAAGTCTTAGTATACTATGTTGAAAAAAGGTTGAATAAAGTCATAATATAGTATTTCGGAATAAGTCATAGTATAGTATGTTGGAATAAGTCATCGTATAGTATGTCGAAAAAAGTTGAAAAAAAGTCATAGTATAGTATGTCATAGAAAAAAAAGTTGAAAAAAGTCTTAGTATACTATGTTGAAAAAGGTTGAATAAAGTCATAATATAGTATTTCGGAATAAGTCATAGTATAGTATGTTGGAATAAGTCATCGTATAGTATGTCGAAAAAAGTTGAAAAAAAGTCATAGTATAGTATGTCGAAAAAAGTTGAAAGAAAGTCATAGTATAGTATGTCGAAAAAGTTTAAAAAAAGTCTTAGTATACTATGTTGAAAAAAGGTTGAATAAAGTCATAATATAGTATTTCGGAATAAGTCATAGTATAGTATGTTGGAATAAGTCATCGTATAGTATGTCGAAAAAAGTTGAAAAAAAGTCATAGTATAGTATGTCGAAAAAGTTGAAAAAAAGTCATAGTATAGTATGTCGAAAAAAGTTGAAAAAAAGTCATAGTATAGTATGTCGAAAAAAGTTGAAAAAAAGTCATAGTATAGTATGCCGAATAAATCATAGTATAGTATGTCGGAATAAATCATAGTATAGTATGCCGGAATAAATCATAGTATAGTATGTCGGAATAAATCATAGTATAGTATGTTTGAATAAGTCATAGTATAGTATGTCGGAAAAAAGTTGAATAAAAAGTCATAGTATAGTATGTCGAAAAAGTGAATAAATCATAGTATAGTATGTCGGAATAAATCATAGTATAGTATGTTGGAATAAGTCATAGTATAGTATGCCGGAATAAATCATAGTATAGTATGTCGCAATAAGTCATAGTATAGTATGTCGAAAAAGTTTAAAAAAGTCTTAGTATACTATGTTGAAAAAGGTTGAATAAAGTCATAATATAGTATTTCGGAATAAGTCATAGTATAGTATGTTGGAATAAGTCATCGTATAGTATGTCGAAAAAAGTTGAAAAAAAAAAGTCATAGTATAGTATGTCGAAAAAAGTTGAAAAAAAGTCATAGTATAGTATGTCGAAAAAGTTTAAAAAAAGTCTTAGTATACTATGTTGAAAAAGGTTGAAT
>NW_026554126.1:0-661 GCF_027596085.1 Anoplopoma fimbria | reverse complement strand
CATAATATAGTATTTCGGAATAAGTCATAGTATAGTATGTTGGAATAAGTCATCGTATAGTATGTCGAAAAAAGTTGAAAAAAGTCATAGTATAGTATGTCGAAAAAGTTGAAAAAAAGTCATAGTATAGTATGTCGAAAAAGTTTAAAAAAGTCTTAGTATACTATGTTGAAAAAGGTTGAATAAAGTCATAATATAGTATTTCGGAATAAGTCATAGTATAGTATGTTGGAATAAGTCATCGTATAGTATGTCGAAAAAAGTTGAAAAAAGTCATAGTATAGTATGTCGAAAAAGTTGAAAAAAAGTCATAGTATAGTATGTCGAAAAAAGTTGAAAAAAGTCATAGTATAGTATGTCGAAAAAAGTTGAAAAAAGTCATAGTATAGTATGCCGGAATAAATCATAGTATAGTATGTCGGAATAAATCATAGTATAGTATGCCGGAATAAATCATAGTATAGTATGTCGGAATAAATCATAGTATAGTATGTTTGAATAAGTCATAGTATAGTATGTCGGAAAAAGTTGAAAAAAGTCATAGTATAGTATGTCGAAAAAAGTGAATAAATCATAGTATAGTATGTCGGAATAAATCATAGTATAGTATGTTGGAATAAGTCATAGTATAGTATGCCGGAATAAATCATAGTATAGTATG
>NW_026554125.1:0-2554 GCF_027596085.1 Anoplopoma fimbria | reverse complement strand
CTATATATATATATATATATATATATATCATCATCTTGGACCTCTCATATCTCTATATATATATATATATATATAGATATATATATATCCTCTCTGGAGATATATATATATATATATATATATATATCATCATCATATGTAAATATAAAGTTATATATAATATATATTTATACCACGGTCTGCGGGAATACTCGATTCTGATTGGCTGCAGGGTGTGCATTAACTCCTGATATACGGACACCTGGACAAGTAGTTCCGTCAAATTGTCTGTTTACCGTTCTCAATTAATGCGCGCTGGCGTATCGTCTCTAAAATTAGTAACCATAACAACGGGACCGCAGTCAAAGCCGTTTACAATTCAAGCCTCGACCATGAAAGCTGAGCGGACTATAATACCTCCCTCCCGTTCTAAAGTCCTAGCTATGGTTCGTCCTAATTACTGGAGGAGTGAACAACGTTTCCGTTGCATGAGAACCCAACGGGCGTGTAATGGTGGTTCCGGGTATTAGTCAGACTCTCAGGCGTAACCAGGGAAACAAAGTTATGCTTTGTGGAAAACTTTATATTTGAATTGTAAAACGCATGAAAATATAAATTAATGCTCTTAATTTGGTCACCGTTGGTAAGTGACCGTGGTATAAGCGGGATAATGCCCTTCGAGGTGTCCATTATCAGGAATTAATGGACTTCGCGGAGGCAACCGTCCTCCGCTTCGCGTCGGACGGTTCACGCCTCCGTAGATCCATTAATTCCTGATAATGGACACCTCGTCCGGGCATTATCCCTTACATATATCCTCTCTGGACCTCACATATCTGTCATTATATATCTATATAATATATATATATATATATATCCTCTAACTGGAATCCTCTTATATCTATATAGATATATATAGATATATATATATAGATATGAGAGGTCCAGAGAGGATATATATATATATCCTCTCCTGGACCTCATATCTCTATATATATATCTATATATCCATATATATATAGATATATATAGATGAGAGGTCCATAGAGGATATATATATACAGCCTGATCTCGGCTAGGCCTCTCCAGATGTGCCGCTGGCTCCGGTGTCTCTGTGGTTGTGGTTGCAGATGTAACACAAAACATATACATATTAATATTTTAATATTTTTCTAAATGAAAACTAAAAAAACGGCAGGGTTGTGTTTTATATCATATTTCGTTTTATTGTCAATATATATGACTGAAGATAACCGGAGTAGGCGGGACCGACGAGCTGAGTTGGTGACGTCGTGACGTCATCAAGTTCGCTGCTGTTCCAATTGCAAAATGACGTAATACGTAATGACCGTGCTGCGTCCTCCCATCCTCGGGAGTTTGTACTCCCGGAGTCGAACTATCCAAGTCTGAACTTGCAAGTTTGCAAGTCCACACTTGAGAAAAACGGCCACGTCTCCTGTCTCTTAAAACACATTTCCTCGTTTCCTCTTTCCTCGATTGGAAACGACGCAAATGAGGGAATCGAGGAGGCCATTTAAGAGACTTGGGATGTACCCCTGGAGTGACTCCTGCTCTATGAGTAAGCCCTCTGTTTACTGCTGGATTAGTCAGGCAGATCATGTCAGTGCACTAACAAGAGCCGACAATAGGGCCAGCTGGGCATGAAGTGCAGGGATTTGCACCTATTATTACATTTGGCTAATGAACTCCATTACTATGGATTTAAAGACAAATAAATACTTTTTCTTCTTGTTCTATCTAATTAATTGTTTTAAATATTTCAGTTTTTTAAACAATGTGGTCCTACCATATAGATGTTTTAAGACTTGGCATGTTTATGATTTTTGGTATTTATTTTGATAAAAATGTGCAATTACATTTATATGCATTAGCATTTTGTTATGTTCGTAATGGACAAGCACACTTATGGCAAGATGTACAGGCATTTTGGGATTTGGAGCTATTTTGCTTCCATAACATGTCATATTTCAGACTAGTGGAAATGAAACATTCAAAATACACATTTAGGAGTTTATTCTACTACTTTGTCTATTTTTGTCTGTAGATTTCTCCTAAATTGACCAAAAGTTATCATTTGTACATTTAAATATACCATTTCAGAACACTAGTAATACAAAGAAGGATTTTCTTTTTATGAGTAATTAAGTGGAGAAGTTTCATGGGGATATTTATTACATTTTTTTTGTATCTAATTCACCTGTCGTGACTAAATGTATACATTTTTCAAACAATCTTTAAAGGCCATTTTCTCAAAATTAGTAATTTCTCACTCTGAGCCAGAAATCTCAACTTCATTAGCACTAACATACACCAAACTTTTATAGTTTCATACCTGTCTATATTATAAAAGTTTTACCGAGGGGTTTGTTTATGTGTCATTCTTAGCCTGATTTTTTTACTCCAAATATCATGGTTAAAAGATTTTTTTATGGCAGTATTTTCTGATTTATGTAGTGGTAAAAACTGATATCCAAAATGCTTCTAAAACCTCTGACTCTCATGTCGCAGAATGAAACAAACTGGCTTTATCCGATGTTCAAAAATG
The DNA here is from genome assembly GCF_027596085.1 of Anoplopoma fimbria. NCBI lineage: Eukaryota > Metazoa > Chordata > Actinopteri > Perciformes > Anoplopomatidae > Anoplopoma > Anoplopoma fimbria. The sequence goes on along the minus strand of NW_026554125.1, from coordinate 9 downwards.
TATTTTTCT
>NW_026554124.1:0-3218 GCF_027596085.1 Anoplopoma fimbria | reverse complement strand
TCTGGGCACATCACTGTTAAGGAGCAGACCTGTACAGCGGACATTGAGCTGTTGGCCGTTAGCATGAGGCCGGTATATTTACCGAGGGAATTCTCGCACGTTATCACAATAGCTGCGTATATTCCCCCCTCTGCTAACGGAGAAGCGGCCTGTGACGTCATACACTCGGCGACAAGCAGGCTGCTGACACAACATCCCAATGCCCTCCTCCTCCTCTCTGGTGACTTTAACCATGCCCCTCCGTCCTCCACTCTGCCCACCTTCACCCAGTTCATCACCTGCCCCACCAGAGACAACAGAACCCTGGACCTACTGTATGCCAACACCAAGGAGGCATACACTTCATCACCCCTCCCTCCCTGGGAAGATCTGATCACAACCTGGTGCACCTCCGGCCTGTGTACAAACCTCTTGTGCACAGGCAGCCAGCTGTGACCCGCACAGTCAAAAGATGGTCCGATGAAGCCGAGGAGGCTCTTAAGGACTGTTTCGACTCGACTGTGTGGGAAGTGTTCAGTGATGCCCATGGGGAGGACATCGAGGGTCTCACAGACACCATAACGGAATACATCAACTTTTGTGTGGAGAACACCGTACCCACCAGGACTGTACGGTGTTTTTCCAACAGCAAACCCTGGATCAATCCTGATATAAAGACCCTCCTCAAGGAGAAGAAGAGGGTCTTTAGATCAGGAAACAAGGAGGAGCTGAGGACTGTGCAGAGGGAGCTGAGGAGGAAGATAGGGAGGGGAAGAATATCTACAGGACAAAGATGGAGGATCAGCTGCAGCAGAACAACATCAGCGGAGTCTGGAAGAGCCTCAAGGCCATGTCTGGCCACAAGGGGCCCAACCAACAACCTGTGGGGGACCAACAGTGGGTGAATGATCTGAACATAGACATCATATAGGTAGACGCCTCCTTCGGCCTTGGGCGGCATAAAATGTCGGCGCCATCTTGGTACATATTATGGTAGACGCCTTTCGGCCTTGGGCGAAGATGCCTACCATGCACCGCTTGGGGGTGCACCACCGTCAGGACGATTCAAACAAGATCGCAAGGAATTACCTTTCACAAGTAAGACTAAACAATTGTTTCTATTTGTAATTGTAAAATTCAGTCATGTCACGTAGATCATGTGTTATGTTGAGAGCTAAGAGCTGTTGAGACAGCTAAGTTGCCACCAGAATCAGACTATAGCTAGTCTAACGTGAAACGGACATGGTGAGCAAAGCCTTATTCTATCGTTCGTCAACAGGAGATAATATTGTCAAGAAATATAGGATATACAGTATATATATATATAATCTACCACTACTTGCTTGTGAGTAATTACAATGTATGTATAATGTAATTATATAGCATTTATGGTCGCGACGGAAAGCTGCGTTTCGGCTGAGCGACTGGCCTTAATTTCTCTCTGTGATGTATTTAAAAAAGAGACTAGATTAAAACAAAAAAAGGCTCAAAACATGCCACTGTATATGTAATGGTTCTACAATATATGAAGGTGTCACGTAATGAATGAAACTACGGAAAAAATGTCACGATACTCTACATGCACCTGTGAGATGCACCTGCAGTCAGTCGCCGGCCGAAATTGACGTTTTAAACGTTATTTCTATTTAAATGTTTTTTTTTTAAAGATACATCTGTATTATGAATCTGACTGACTGGCTAGCTAACCTTTCAGTGGGAAGTGGCAATTTTAAGGTCAATGCTCTGTAGCCAGCACTTTCAGCCGGAGGATTTTGACCGGACAGGCCAAAATGTCAGGCTCAGGGATGGAACTAAACCATCTGTGTTCAGTTTCTCAAAAGAGTACATCACTAAGCTTGCTGAAAATGGTTTTTAATTCAAATGATTGATGAGATATTAATTAATTAATTAATTATTAATTACTCTGTGCTATCTGCATTTCAGATCTTCCATTAGCTTCCATTATGACTCTGAAGAACAAAGGAGGGCTGATGATTCCTTCAGAGGGGACAGTGAAGGTGGTCAGGTCAGCAGAGCGGTTCATTCGCCAGCGTGCATCAGGGCAAGCTGTCAGTGTGTCTGTGGTCAAGCAGTTTGTCCGGGCTGACATCTGGACAGATGATGTGTTTCTCCTCAAGGAGCACATTCAGGACACACAATTTGGCATTGAAAACCACCACTTTGCACTGTTGTCCTTGGTTGTGTCTGTATTTCACAAGATCAGGCTGCACCACATTGCAAAACTGAGCACGCTGCAATTACAGACTGGCAACAGTCGAAAAAAGCTCAGCAAGACAATACTTTTTAAAGGGTTCTAGCCTAGATTCAATTATTATATTATATCATATATTGTGTGAAATTATATATTGTGTCAATTGCACTGCATAGATGTGAAAATGTTATGAGAATGATTGTATATTATGTCAAATTGTACAAATGTACAAATATATATATATATATTATATAATATGAATATATACCTATACTTAAAATATATTATATTGTTTCACATATTATATATATCATATATATGTTATTCCATTGCACATTATACTGAGTCATTATATTATATTGTATTATATATATGCTATGTTATTTATATTACAGTTCAACTATTGAGATGTGTATGTATATATTGAGATGTGTATATTTTTACTGCTATAGAAATATATAGCTTTTTTTGGTAATGTTGATTTGTGAAATAAATGTGTATTGCCAATTGCACTGTTCAAGGTTTCTTAATGCACATACTTGAAAAGGAACTATTAAACTATGAAAAACACACTGACTGCCAGTTTCTCACTATTTGATGTATGCTCTTTCTCTTAATGATGGTCAATACGTAGTAACTAAAGAAGCACTATTTCGATAGTTTATAGATCTTCTCAGTATTTTCAAAGTGCACGGGCTGTGCAAGAAAAGTGAGCGTTTATCATAGACCCATGCACATGTATGACTGGCGATTTAACTAGCGAGATTCAAAGTAACGTAGAGGCAAATCTTTTTCACACACTTCACGTAGAGCATAAACCCTTGAATACTCCATGAAATTGGTTGCGAAATGTAAAAGGTTATCGTGATTTTTATCCAGATAAACCGCAGCTCCTGGCAACTTGCGCTTGTTTGACACGTCTGACAGACCTCTGGCTTCAGAAAGCTCCCGTACCAATATGGCGGCGCCGCGTTTGGTCGAGGCAACGGGCTGAAGCAGTGAAGGAGGCGTCTACCTATATGATGTC
>NW_026554123.1:0-2038 GCF_027596085.1 Anoplopoma fimbria | reverse complement strand
AATAATGGAAGTAGCGTGGGTGTCAGCAGGGTCACAGCAGGAGGCACGACCACAGTCCAGCTACCACAAGGATTCATGGAAACCTGCGAGCGAGAAAGCAAAGGGCTTCAGGGTAGAAGCAAAGCCAACAAACGTAATGATACAGGGAATAGTAATAAATGTGACTAATAATAATAAAGCAGTGGGTGTTAGCAGGGCCACAGCAGGAGGCACGACCACAGTCCAGAGTATCACGATTTTTGGAAACCTGCAAGGCGAGAAAGCACAAAGGCTCCAGGGTAGAAGCAAAGCCAATTAGCGTCATAGTACAGGGAATAATAATAGTAATGTGATTAATAATAATAGTGGTGGTAGTAGCAGTGGGTGTCAGCAGGGCCACAGCAGAAGGCATGACCACAGTCAGATATAACCCCGATTCATGGAACCTGCGGAACCTGTTGAATTAATAAGCCTGTCTCAGGGGAAGATCTGTCTTATCTTAAGGAGACTGTGCAGACATCCTCAGAGAAGAGCAAGACTGGGCTGGTTACAATCCAGTTTTATTTGTTTTTTACAATTAAAATGAAACTACCAGTTTCAAAATATGTACGATACAAAAGACATAAAAACACCCTGAGACCCAGATAATGTGACGTCTCCTATTTATACATCTTTACTTGGAACATCATAACCTTCAGATCCATATATGGTTACATCACCAAACCATTGGATAATACTGTTGACATTACACTTAGTTGGTGGCCCTCTTTGGAAGCTTCCTGTCTGCCGTTCATTGGTGGAATATCAGTCAGGATGTCTCTCTGTCAGTTGTCGTTGCACTGTCTACACTTACAACCTGTTTCCTATGCTGACAAGGATCCGACCAGAGTAGGTTCCCCTACCTCAACATTTAGTGGGTATAGAAGCACATAGGATTACATAATAATAAATGAAAGAAGATCACATTGAGGTTTTCATCAATAAATGAACACTAAATAATATGAAATTAGATATAAGAATAAAATCATATCTTCAACCAAAACCCTCTTAGATCATAAAAGTTTGGAGAGATAGCTCACTTGAAGGCCGACTCACATACAGACTACGGTTGAATCCTGGAAAATTAGATCCTGGTATTTCCTGAAATTCTGCCCAAAATCTGCCTCTTTTACCGATATAAATACATGCTGGAACCGAGAATTTACCTTTACCAAACCTCATTAACAGTGCCTCACAATTAAAACAATGAAGTCTATGATTAGAACTGCTAAGAGAATATGATGCACAAGAGGATGAAAACTGCTCTGGGTCGTTTGGTTAGTAGTGTACATTTAAAGAGAATTGTTGTTCTTGAAAATAGTATCATATCATACACCACCTAATACAACACATTTCTTACTCTTGTCATTTGTATTTTCTGCATTTTTCTGCCTGTCACATTCGTGACTTCTTCACTTACATGTCTTTCTCCTTCCTCCCTTGCTCAGAGCCAGTGGCAGTAGAAGTTAGTTGGACATGTTACCCCCGGCAACCCTGACCCCTCCTCTCCTCGAGACCCCTGCGCGGGTCAACCCTTCTCTCTCAGACAGGACTTGAATGGGGGGCGTTGTAAACTCTTAGACACACCAAGCAAGTCTGTCATCTCCCTGACCTTCACCCTCCCGGCGCTTCGCGACCCTTGTTCCTCCCCCACCGTCTCAGAGGGACGCAAGCTCTGCCGAGGAGATGCCAGTCGCTTCCCTGTACTCCAGAGCTCAGCCAGACTGTAGCCTTGTCACGAGACACTGAGGGGAAGGAGGAGCAAAAGGAGGAGGACGTCAGAGCGGTGATTAGACCAGGGACAGTGGAGGATGTGGAGGAGGACATGAGGAAGAAGACAGGGGCTTCAGAGAAGGCAGCTAAAAGGTCGCAGGTCGAGCAAATGGAGATCACTGAGAAGAGAGAGTTGTTGAAGGAGGAGCATGGGAGGGGAGAGGATACATGGCGTCCTGTGGAGCTGGAGATGGTGTCTCTGGAGCGGCTAGAGGAGGTGGAGGAAGAGGAGGGTGTTTGTCTAACT